>NC_056745.1:136520642-136820642 GCF_019279795.1 Protopterus annectens
ACAATGCATTCTACAGGTTATTACAGACTCTATGTAAGTGAAATTAAGCCCAAAATTATTAATAAGTAACAAAACTCAACATTTTTGTCCCAACTCAACTCCTATGCAAATCTTATTATTTACTGTGTCTATATGATCAAAAGCATTTCTATATATTAATAAAGAAAAGAAAAGAGAGTAGAAAGTAAAAGGGTGTAAGGCAGAAATAAAACAAAAATGTAAGAGAAAGCTATAAGAAGTATATACAATAGAATGTTACTTACTGTTTATATTAATAGAGTTAAAAATAAAACATATTATTTACTATTATTTAGTTCTAATTATTATTGGTTAAAGCATGACAGATTATTTACAAACAAGCATAAGCAGTGTAATCAAGAAAGTATAATTAGGAATAGCATTTGAAGAACATATAAACTTTTAAAGGAAAAAAAAATGTATCAAATTACTGACCTTATTTTCCTCTTCAGAAAGAGAAACAAGTTAAATCACAGCTTGCCATTAAATCTCCAGATATTTTGACTAGTTATGAAACAAAACATTTCTTTGCACATAGAGAATAACTTTGATTAAATCTTTTTCAAAATATTTGTTGCTTCTTGGAAATGCAGGAACTATATTTAAAAAGATTAATAATAAAATAAAATGATGAGAGAGAAAAAAACATAGTACAAATCATTTGTTTTTAGTCTCTTCTTCTTCTCTGAAGTCTTCCACGAAGTTTCAGTTGCCAGTCTCTTTAACGAAGGACTAGCCCATTCCATTTCTTCTATTTTTTCCAAAATCTTATTTTTTGATAAACAGTAAAGCAGAGTCTAAGTCATCGAAAATTTTAGGACCATCAGGAAGGAAGATTTTAAGCTTGGCAGGAAACAGAAGGTATGTTTTAAACTGTGCTTTTTAAGCTCCCTTATTAGTGGCAGAAAAACTTTTCTTTTAGCTAATACCATGGAAGAATAGTCATTGTCAAAACGCACAGTTGTTTCATTAATCTTAACAGGAGCTTTAGCCCAAGCAGATTTAAGAACCATCTCTTTATCAAAAGATGATAGAAATCTAACTATAACTGATCTAGGATAGTTTTTGTTAGAGTTAGTATTAGCTATAGATCTATGTGCTCTTCGATACCAAAAGAGAATGCTTCTGGTAAATCTAAAGTTTTAGGGAGCCATGTTGTTAAAAAGAAGTAATATTGTTACCTTCAATATTTTCTGGCAGTCCAAAAATCCTAATGTTATTGCACCTAGATCTATTTTCCAGGTCATCCAGCTTTGTTTGTAAATGTGTATTTTGTTTCAGCAGAAACTCAATGTTGATTTCCTCTTCTTGTATTCTATTTTCCATGTCATTCACAGCTTCTTCTATGCCTGTCATCTGGATCTTCTGTTGTTGCAGGTCCATATGTAACAAGTCTATTTGTTTTGTAGTTTTTCTATGAAAGTGTCTATTTTAGTATCCATTTTATCCATCTTAGCAGTAAGTTGCTGGACTATAATTATCAGAGACTGAAGTTCTTTCTTGATGCTGGAGTCTTGAGAATTTGTCTTACTGGAACTCATTTCAGACTGATAAACTGACAGGAAAATTTCCAAAGTAATTTCTGACAGGAATATTATTAAGATTTCCTTTCTTTTTTAGATATAGTTCAAGAACTATATAAAACAAACATATTTAGAAAGAAAATTACTTCAAAAATTAATTTTTTAAGTAATTAATTCCTGTCAATGTAATGAAATTGGTGGAGCTGAAGAAATCTGCTGCTATCCTGTGTTCATCCTTGGCCACGCCCCTTTCCCAACGCTTTCTGATAGCAATGCATATCCTGGGGAAATCCAGCGTAATAGCGGACAAGCTAAGCAGAGCTATCCTAATGCCTCACGAGTGGTCTCTAAAACAGGAAATTGCAGAACAGATCTTTCGCAAGTGGGGCCAGCCTTGCTGCAACCTTTTTTCCACGTCCATGAATGCCAAATGCAGCAGCTGTTTTGCCCTGATTCCTCCTCTGGGAGAGTCACTGAGGGATGCACTTGTACATGATTGGCCCCTGTGTCTTCTTTATGCCTTTTCTCCATTCCCGTTAATCCCCAAAGTACTTCAGAAAATCCTCTTGTTGAGAAGCAGGATAATACTCATAGCCCCATACTGGCCTTGTCAAATTTGGTTCCCCTTCCTTTGGCCCCATCTACTACAGGAGCCGTGGATTCTGGAGCCAGTACCAAATGCATCCATCAGGAATGATCCATCCTTCGATCCAAACCCTCAAATTGACAGCTTGGCTGCTCCACTTCCAGTCTTAGCCAGGCTCCCACACATATCCCCTGCTGTGAAACATATCCTGGTTTCATCCCATAAGACCACAACTAGGAAACTTTATGCTAGCAAGTGGAAAAGATTTTCTCATTGGGCTTCCATCAATCCTGTTGCTCCTTTCACAGCCTCAGTAAAATCCATCTTAGAATTCTTGGCAGAACTTTTTAATGAAGGGGCAGCAGCAGCTACCACTCGAGTTCAACTAGCCACCATATCCAACTATTACATGGGAGATATGGGATCAATAATAATGTCTCACAGACTGTGGAAGGCCTTTCTGAGAGGTATTTTTTTTTTTAAAAGGCCTCCAGTCAAAGAACTACCAGCTCCCTGGGACCTCAACCTAGTATTAAACACCTTAATCCTTCCACCTTATGAACCAGCTTCCTCTTGTCCTGTAAAGATCCTAACTTGGAAGACAGCATTTTTGGTGGCCATCATGTCAGATAGGAGGGTGTCAGAACTTCAAGCATTGCCCTACTTAGTTTTCCATAAATATAGTCTCCCTTAGAACTAATCTATCCTTTCTTCCCAAAGTTTGTTCTGAGAATAACTTGAATCAATCCATTGACCTACCTGTTTTCTTCCCAAACTGTGGCAACAGGGCAGGATATAAACTTCATCAAATGGATGTGCACAGGCAGCTACATTTTTACCTACACAGGACAAAGGAATTCAGGAAATCTGATCAATTATTTGTATCCTTCTCAGATAAAAAGAAGGGTGCTCTAATATCAAAGGTCATTCTGTCCAAATGATTTACGAATACTATTACCTATTCATACACTTCTCAAAGTAGACAACTGCCTAGTAAAATTAAGGGTCACTCTACAAGAGCTGTTGCAACCTCGACTGCTTTTCAGGCTAGGTTACCTATGGATTCAATTTGTGCTGCAGCGATATGGGTTAAACCTCATACCTTTATCACTCATTACAAAGTAGACATGGCCTCCTGGGACAGGGCTTCCTTTGGATCCACTGTTCTGAAGAGTTTGTTCCCTTGAGCCACCCAAGAAAGAAGGTGTTAGGGACGCTGTCCCAACCAGTAAAAAATGAAGGTGAGATAGGACAACATAACATAAAGAAGTTATGTACTCACTATAACGTTCCATGTTTGTTGTCCATCTCACCTTCATTCTTGCGTCTCACCCTCCTTCCCCCAACCTTCGCTCCAGGAGGATCGGGAGGTCTTTATTGGATTTAAAACTCATGTTCTCTGATTTCCTTCCTTAGTTCTGTATGGCACATGTTATGGGTGTACCTATGTATATATGTACATATTTTTCTTACTGATGTTTAGTAATTGCAAACAAGATCTGGGCAATCTTCCCTAAGCATGATGGGATAGGATATAGCCTTGAGCCAGTGGAACCTCTCGAGCTTTAGTAAAGGCCAAGTCGTAACCGATGCATGGTTCCAAACCCAACTAACCATCAAAGAATGAAGGCGAGATGGACAACAAACATGGAATGTTATGGTGAGTACATAACTTCTTCCTTACATTACTTCATAATATCTAAGCTGTATTTTTACATTACTTTTTCTTCCTGAATCTTTCAACCTTCCTTCTGAAAATCACCATGGTACTATCAAATGAATTATCATATGGTACTTATCAGCTAGCCAGTACTGCCAAATGTGTTGGCTAGATTTCTCAATTTCTCAAGACCATTTTAGAGAAGAGACTTCTCAGTATACTGATAACATTGTATGTTAAGTTGTCAATCTCGCCTTCATTCTTGCTGGATGGGTTCGGAGCCGATCCTCGGCTCTGACTCGGCACTTGCTAAGCTCGAGAGTCACTTTTACCAGCTCGAGGCAGCCCCATATCCCATGATGTAAGGCGGTAATTACCCAGATCTCGTTTGCCACTTCGCTAATGAGGTCATCCTTTTTACCAGCTCCTGGTAAGTGATTTTTTCTTGCTATTTGTAAGGTTTTAGGTGTCTCAAAACTCTAAATTTTAGTCTTTATATTCCTTTAGTGAACCTTTTTCACTTAGCTCCATACGCATTTCCCCCTAGTTCACTTAGTCATAGTTTCAGTGTTTCGGGCCTTAGGCCTTTCCCACCCTCACAGTTCCTGTCAGGATTTCCCTCAGGTGTGTGTGTGTTGTGTCACTGTTATAATAATAACTAATTAATTAGTTATTAATAATATTTTTAGTTATTAGTGTCTTTTGTTTAGTCTGATTGGTGTGTGTGTGTCTGTGTTTTAGGACTGAGACATGTCCAAAGATACTAGGGTCTCAGGTTTCAAGAAGTGTGACTCGTGTTGTCAGAAGATGTCTCTGACAGACGGTCACACTTCTTGTATTTATTGCCTGGGACCCCTACACCTGCAGGACTCCTGTGCTATATGTCATTCTTTCAGCCAGAGAGTCCTGCAGGAACGTAGGAATAAGTTGATCCTCAGGGGTCTTCTTAAACCAGAGAGCTCCCCAGCTAAGGTCGGCTCCGGGAAGCCCTCCAAGTCTCCCAAGACCCAGGCTTCGGTGTCCAAGTCTGTGGTCTTGGTTCCGACTCCGCCGGAGTCGACATCGGCTCCGTCCGGAGCCGATCCTTCCTTGTTGGAAGCTTCAGTACCGGCACCGGTCGGCGCCGATACCCTGGCTTCGGCACCTGTGTCGGCTCCGTCTGGAGCCGACACCCTAGCGTCGAAGCATGTCTCGGCTCCGGCTGGAACCGAGATATCCTTGTCTCCTCTCGGATTGTCGGCTCCGCCTGGAGCCGAATGTTCTTCGGCTCCGATGGCTCCATCCAAGAAGAGGTCTAGATCTCCTTCTTTGGAATCTATACACTCGGCTCCAGCCTCTCCCTTGCTTTCGGAGCGGAGCCATCGGAGCCGATCATTGAGGTCTTCCAGGCTCTCAGACCACGACTTAGAGAGAGTGGTGAGTAGGCTATTAAAATCACAGGCACTAGCCCAGATGCTCCATAGCCCGTCTCATCAGACGTCAGCTATTCTACACCCCCCTGAGATTCCTCCTTTGACTCTCCTTCAGAGTTCGGAGCTGGAGATTATTGGTACCGTGACTGTTGCTGCTTCGGAGCCGATACCACACCTTTCGGCTCCTTCGTCCTCGACTCCTATCTCCTCCTTGAGACCTTCCTTGGAGGGATCCGGGCGTTGGGCTTCCCTGGTCGATTCTGAGGGGGCGAGTGGCATCGGACCCTTGTCCATCCCCGTTCTCCCTCTCGGAGCTTCGGTCTTGGTGAGCTCGGCCCTGACATCTGCTTCGGAGCCTTCCCTTTCGGTGAGACCAGGGATCCCTGTTTCTTCGGAGTGGGATCTCTCGGCCCTCCCTGGAAGGGGAGCCTTCGAGGTGATGAGGAGTGTTCTAGCCCCAGAGCTTAGTCAGCAGTCGGTTCCTTTAGCTCCTCCCTCTATCGTGCCTGTAGATGCCTCTTCCCGCTCTCTTGCTCCCGGACCCAGAGATCCATCGCCCCAGGTCTCCCCATTGGGAAGGACTTCCTCTTCCGAGGTTTCTCCTGATCCTTCAGGTGAACCCCCGCGTAAGAGGACCTGCAAGAGGAAGCATTTAGACTCCCCTGAGTCTACAACATCAGATACCGATTTAGATGAGTCGGAGGGGTCCCCAAGATCTCCCTCTGAGGATGTCTCCTTTTCAGACATCCTTGAACTCCTGAAACAGAGGGGGAACTGGCCCTCCATTAATCCCTACAAGGATGAATCGGTATACCTGGAGGCTTTTGGATCTCGACCCTCCACCTCCTGGGTGTCTCCGCCTTTCGACCCCCTTATGGAAGTCATAGCTCGAAAGGCGTGGGCATCTCCTGATTCGGTGGAACCAGTCCCCAGGAGACCTTCAAAGTTTATCACGGCCCCCGCTGAAAAGCAGTTTCTTACTAAGGGTGTCCCGGTTGATGCCATGGTGGTGGCGGCCGCCACCAAGAAGGAACTTGCAGATCCTTCCATGCCAGTCCATCCTCCTAACAAGGAGTCTAGGACCATGGACAGGTATGGCAAGCGGATGTTTTCCTCAGCGACCTTTGCTATGCGTTTGCTGAATTATGAGAGACATCCTCAAAGAATTGGGTGAAGTAGTACAGGATCCGTCAGTGGCAGGGGCTCAAGAAAAGATTGCCTCTCAGCTGGGAATCCTAAATTCCATAACCAACTCCTCCATGCAGCTCATTTCTTATGCAGCCGATGGGGCGAGTAGAGCTGCAGGCACAGGAGTGGCTCTCAGACGTCAGTCCTGGATGCGGCTCTGTAATTTTGCAGACCCCTTTAAGGCGTACTTCACAAACTCTCCCTTTGATGGCACAACGTTGTTTGGCCCTCAGGTGAAGGACACTTTGACCAGGTGCGAGCAAGACGGCAAGACTCTTTCTGCCATAGGAGTCCGTTTCTCCACCCCTTCTAGACCTTACCCCAAAGGTCAGAAGGGAGGGAAAATGTGGTTCCGGAAATCACAAGGAGTCACGCCTGACGCACATGGTCAGTTTACCCCCAGAGGGGGCCCTAGGGGCAGAGGGGGTCCGCAGAACCAGGGCTCCAGAGAACCTCTCTCTGACAAGCCCTTCCAGCATCCCTGAGGTGTTGCCCGACTGCCCACCCTTGGAGGCAGTCGGGGGAAGATTGTCGCTGTACCCAGAAGCCTGGCTTTCCCTCTCTCAAGACAAATGGGTACAGTCGATCATATCCGAGGGTTACAAGATTCCTTTCGAGGAAAGCCCCTTCCCTCAAAAAGGTTCCTTTCCAGACGTACCATCCGGTCTAAGGGAAATTGCAAGATTAGAGGTGTCAAAGCTTCTAAAGAAAAGGGCCATCCAGCCAGTACCAAAAGATCATTTAGAGTCCGGAATCTACTCAAGGTTCTTTTTGGTCCCCAAAAAAATGGGAGACTGGGGACCAATATTAGACCTCAGCAGGCTCAACAAGTCTGTCAAAAAGACAAGATTTCGGATGGTCACACTTCAATCGATTTTGCCCTTTCTGGGAAGACAACTGGATGTGCTTCATAGACCTTCAGGATGCGTACTATCATATAAAGATTCACAGATGCTCCAGAAGTTTTCTCCGCTTTCGGCTGGGGACCAGTCATTTTCAATTCAGAGCCCTGCCCTTTGGCCTCACTACAGCCCCCAGAGTGTTCACCAAATGCATGGCAGTGGTCACGGCTCACCTGAGACGTCAAGGATTCCAGGTGTTTCCGTATCTCGACGACTGGCTCCTCTCAGCCACCACCAGGCATCAACTTCTCCAAGCCAGAGATTACACTCTACGTCTCTGCGGTCACTTAGGAATTTCAGTCAACTTCGAAAAGTCTTCCTTGTCACCCTGCCAATCTATTACCTTTATAGGCGCAAATCTAGACACTACTCGGATGTCAGCAAACCTAACAAGTCAGAGAATCCTAGATATCCAAAACCACATTCGGATCATCCTATCCAGCAAAAGGGTACAAGCCAGGTTGGTCCTGAAAGTGTTGGGCCTCATGGCAGCTGCCATCACACTTCTTCCTCTGGCCCGCTTTTACATGCGTCTCCTACAATGGATGTTGTTCACCCAATGGTCCTTCCAGCAGCTTCCCATGCATCACAAGATTCTGGTGACACAAACCTGCAAGAACCATCTATCCTGGTGGATTTCCTCTCCTCTAGTTCATCAGGGCAGACCATTTGTTCCCCCGGCCCCGGTAGCCACGGTCACTTCGGATGCCTCCCTGATCGGGTGGGGGGGCATTATCAGGGCAGGATGGTTCATGGCACGTGGCAACCGTTCGAATATCACCTGCACATCAATGTCCTAGAGATGAGAGCAGTGCTTTTAACGTTGCAAGCCCTCAACGACTTTCTTCCTTTAGGGACTATTGCAGTTCACACGGACAACATGTCCGTCGTGTGGTACATCAACAAGCAGGGCGGAACCAAGTCCTATCACTTGTGTCGAGAAGCTCTCAGACTTTGGCAATGGGCGATCTCCTCTCATCGGTTTCTGGTAGCAACGCATATCCCCGGGAAAACCAACATAATAGCGGGCAGGTTGAGCAGAGCTATTCCCATGCCTCACGAGTGGTCTCTCATGCAATCCATTGTGGAGGAGATTTTTCAGAAGTGGGGCCGCCCATCCTGCGATCTTTTTGCTACACCCCAAAACAGCAAATGCCCAGACTTCTTCTCTCTCTTCCCACTTCCGGGCCATTCCCCCAGAGACGCTCTCACCCAAGATTGGCCCCGGGGACTCCTTTATGCTTTTCCTCTCTTTCCTTTGATACCACAAGTACTCCAGAAAGCTACCGTCTTGAGAGCCAAAATGATTCTCATTGCCCCTTACTGGCCTCGACAGATTTGGTTCCCGTTCCTTCATTGCCATCTCTTGGTGCAGCCTTGGCATCTGGACCCAGTTCCAGATCTTCTGACCCACAAGTCGGGTCAACTGCACCGGTCCGTTCCTTCCCTCAACCTCACAGCTTGGTTGCTCCACTTCCTTCCTTAGCCAGGCTTCCTATGATCTCTAGTCCTGTTAGAGATATTTTAGTAGCTTCTCTTAAGTCCTCTACCAGGAGGATTTACTCTAGCAAGTGGAAACGCTTCTCCTTTTGGGCAAAATCGAAGAACATAGACCCCTTTACAGCCCCTATTCAGTCAGTCTTGGATTTACTGACGGAAATTTTTCACTCAGGTTCTTCGTCTTCCACAGTCAAAAGTTCAGTTAGCAGCAATCTCGAACTTCCATGTCGGCTTTGCAGACCACAACATTATGTCCCACAAACTTTGTAAAGCCTTTCTTAAAGGAGTGTTCCTTCTTAAACCCCCTGTTGGGGAGCCTCCACCACAGTGGGACCTAAATTTAGTGCTGACATCCTTGATACTTCCCCCTTTCGAACCGGCTGCTTCATGTTCATTAAAGTTTCTTTCTTGGAAGACACTTTTTCTAGTCGCTATTACCTCAGCTAGAAGAGTGTCTGAACTTCATGCACTCTGTGTTCATCCCCCTTATTTGCTCTTCCACAAGGACAGAGTATCCTTGAGAACCAATCCATCCTTTTTGCCCAAGGTTGCATCTAAGACAAATTTAAACCAATCCATTGATCTTCCTGTATTTTTTCCAAATTATTCTAACAGGGCGGAACAAAAATTACATTACCTGGATGTTCATCGCCAACTCAGATATTACTTGGACAGAACGAAGCAATTTAGGAAGTCTGATCAGCTCTTCCTTTCCTATGCTGAGAATAAAAAAGGTCTCCCCGTTTCTAAAGTGACCTTATCCAGATGGCTTTCTTCCACCATTTCTGACATTTATCAGCTTAGGGGCAAACAGCTGAGCTCAAAACCTAAAGCTCATTCCACAAGAGGTCTAGCCACTTCTACAGCTTTTCAGGCTAGGCTACCCTTAGATACTATTTGTGCAGCAGCCACTTGGGCCACTCCTCATACCTTCGTTTCTCATTACAAATTGGATTTGGCCTCAGAGACAGGGCAAGCTTTGATTCCACTGTTCTCAAGAGTCTGTTCCACTGAGCCACCCAGGATAGAGGTGCTAGGGACGCGGTCCCATCCAGCAAGAATGAAGGCGAGATTGACAACTTAACATTTAGAAGTTATGTACCTACCATAACGTTCCATGTTAGTTGTCTTCTCTCGCCTTCTTTCTTGCGTCCCTCCCTCCTGTCCCCCTAGCCTGGACAGACCTTGATCTCCCTTTTTCTTTGGAAGATTCTTCTTCCTTGGACACCAGTTAGTTCTTGTCCTTGATTACCTGGTTTCCCTTATCAGCCTTGTTAGGTTAGTTTTCCTCTTTCCTTGATGGAAAGGATTATAGGCAGTTTTTCCTCTAGATACCAAACGAGATCTGGGTAATTACCGCCTTGCATCATGGGATATGGGGCTGCCTCGAGCTGGTAAAAGTGACTCTCGAGCTTAGCAAGTGCCGAGTCGGAGCCGAAGATCGGCTCCGAACCCATCCAGCAAGAAAGAAGGCGAGAGAAGACAACTAACATGGAACGTTATGGTAGGTACATAACTTCTAATTTCTTTGAAAGACATGAACATTAAAGAAACAATCGAAGTTTTCATTCATAGCACTGCACATATGATTCAGGAGACTTGTGTAGTGGAACTGAAGTACAGTGAAACCTCTGCATTACACAGCTGTTAGCAGTGCAAGATTAACATGAAATTAACAATAACAAAAGAAAAAGCTGGCAGACATAAACTCATAAAATCCAGACAACACCAGCATGAATCACAAAACGCAATAAAAGTGACAAGCTTCTTGCTCTGCCACTTAAAAAAACATAACTGCAGGTGCAGGTACATGAAGCATGCACAAAGACTGGGCTAAGGGCACATCCTATTACCCATCTAGTGGCAGAGAGCAGGCCAGTCATTCCTTCAGAATCGTTCCTTTCTTCTCCTGGAGCCCTAACCCCATAACAACTGACTTGAGCTCTACAGTTGCTGTATGCTCTGAGAAAAATATGTGCAGCCACACATGACTTCCCCTTTATATGTGGTACACCCCTAGTAACATTTGCTTGGCAAACGTGTGTCCTGTGGGTGAAACCCCAAATACTCCTTGTGTCACCCAGGCAGTGAGCTGGAGCTTTGTCCCTTCCCAAAGAATGTGAAAGCTGATATTGGTCACTGTCTGCCATTCTTCTGGTCCAGCCTTTCCACCACCCAGGTAACTCGTCAAACCCAGGCCAACTAGGTTACAATCAGGGCTTCATCTATTTTTGTCATATGACCAGTATTTTGGATTTCTCTTCTTTTTTGATATCCATGATATGCAGTCTTGTGTACTGCAACATAAGACCTGTGCCTGCTAAACACATCCTCTAATCTCGTTTGCTTCTGCTAAGCTTAATCAGTCTTCTGACAGATCTATTGCTGCTTACCTTTTTTTTAGAGAAACAGTCAAGTGAATGGTGATAGATGGTGGTAGTAACAGACACCAATATTTTATCCTCTACGTTTAACTCAATGCAAGTCATTAAGAAAATCCATATGGTACTATAAATGCATATGTGAGTTCTTTCTCTCTGTGTATCTGTCTCTTTCTCTATCTATCTATCTATCTATCTATCTATCTATCTATCTATCTATCTATCTATCTATCTATCTATCTATCTATCTCTGTGTGTCTCCCACATGCACACAGACCCCCCCCCAAGTTATGCTCATGAAGAACACTGAAAACTCTTGAGTTATAATTTTGTAACAGAATCTATTGTAGAACTGATGATAAAACACCATACTGTGTCCCCTCTCTCTTTTATAAATGGTTGACTGCAAGAACGCGTGATCAGAAGTTTTTATTACCATGGTCATCAATTCCCTTTTCTTGAAAAGTCCTTTTATTCCTTCCTTTTTCTTTCCTCAGAGAACAAAAAGTGATAGATGCTAATGCACATCAAGTGATGTAAATTCAGATTAATCACTCTTGCTCATTCTCTTCTGATCCAGGCATGTAACGTGTTATGATTTGTGAGCAGTTGATTGAAAGTGATCTATTAGGTACTTTTATCAAGATGCACAAAAATGTTACCTGGGATTCATAACAAATTTTAGGCAAAGAGAAAGGGGCAGTAGAGTGTTAACTGAAAGATCAGACATGGTATAGTTTTTTCAGCTTAGAACAGAAGTTGGTTTTAAAAGGGGATAATAAGTAGGCCATGTAAAATATTGCATGAAAACTTTAAAAGGAGGCAAGAAAAGATTGGTAAGAGAGAATGGAAAGCAGTATACAAAAGAACAGTGGAAGGACATCTCTTTGGCTCCCAAGTATGCAACAAATATCAGAAGGTTTAGGATTTTTACTTAGAAGTGTTTGTGAAAGTATTTTTATACCCCACGCAGGCTTCAGAGATATTCAGAGATATTTAAGTGTGTAGCAAATGCAGGAAGTGTGATGGGATAGTGAGGGTGACAGAGGTAATTGTGAATGTGTTTTAGGGAATGTAATGACTTGGCATATTTTAAAAATTGCATCACAACAATAGTTAACCACAAAAGATGCAAAGTGAGGCAGTGACAGCCAAAACCAAAACTAGTAGTTACAATTTATTGTAAATCGACAGTCGAAAGATTACGTGTTTTCATCCAAACTTCATGGACCTTCAAAACCAAATAAAATCTCTTGGGACTTGCATTCAAATCTATATATAAAGTATTCATGTATGTGACTTGTCACTTTAAAATTTTGAAGATGTGTTTGTGACGTGCAATATTTAAATGTAAGTCCAGAGGAATTTGATTTGATTTTGAAGAAGTCTATGATGTTTGCAACTACTAGTTTTGGTTTTGGCTGTTAAGTCACTTTTAACCTTTTGTGGTTAATTATTTTAAAAATTTGTGGCTAAATGTTGTAACTAAGGAAAAGGTTAATTTGAGGTGGGATGTATGGTCTGAATTGCCCAGGCATGGTGAATTTTTACTAAATTTAATGCTGTTGGCTGCCAAAATTAAAATCTAAACCAGGTGTAAAGGAGATAAAAAAACTGGAGGTGGAATCTTTAGAAAATTAAGGCGCAAACCACAGATGAACAATACATGCAAAATATTGTTCAGAAAAAGGAATGAGGTTTAAGGGAAGGCAGGAATTGATCAATTTCTGAAATGTTACAGTAAATTATAATTATTAAAAAAGAAAATGTGTACGTATAGCGCATGAAAATAGAAGATGCTTAATAAAATATGCCAATAAAAAGACCATATTTAAAGCAAAAGTATTGATTATTGCTTTATTCATTTGCTTATTTTAGTTTACTGCATATGCGTGCTGGAATGAAAGGGTACAGCACAGATGCAAGCAAATGATTTTACATAAACTGAGCTGAAACATCCTTGCTTTGCAGTTCCTGATGAGGAGAAACAATATACAGCATTTAAATACATTGCCTACTCAAGGGATGTCAGAAATGCTTGTATCAGCTGAAAATGGTTTTACATATGGTGAAATGAAACATTATACACAGTTTTTCATTGTGGGAAAGCTTTTAAACATTCAGAAGTAGATTATTGAGTACTAAAACAGTTCAAATTTGTTTCTGTTTCCTCACAGCATGGTATGCCTTCTCCTTTATGCTGTTTAGAAATGATTTATACATAAACTCAATAATATTCAGTAGGCACTGTTTTCATATTATACATATCACACATTGTACTGGTCTTTTATTGATCTGCATACTGGCCTGCTATATCAACCCTCCATTTGAAGCAACATTTTACACTTGCTTATGCATACAAGCCAACACAAACACTGCTAGTAAAGAAAGAGTATCACTGTTCCTGATGGCATTTCATTAAACTTTAATAAACTGAAACTGTCACATTTTCAGTAGTTGGGAATATGAATAAACAAGCAACTATCCTTTTATTGTAATACCTCTTTATTTAAGGGTAAGATTGATGCACAGATTTCCATCCTTATGAAAATCTCAGAACAATTTACTTGAGAAAAAAAGAATGGAGACAAGGAAAGGTATCTTTCTTCCACTAAAAGAAAAGACCTGCTCTTTCTTGTCATCTGTTGTATAAACAACAATTCCATCCTCCAAACATTAGCTAACAAAGTATGTAGATTCATTCCTTTTCACCACAGTCTGAGATTTATTGCCTTTCTTTATATAGTTAAATGTTTCCTAGTAAAACAAATTGATCTTGCTGTTAACCTTGTGAATTTCAAGCTGTTTTATCTCAGCTACGGTCCTCGTGTCCCAACTTCTCTGCTAACTAAAACTTCAGTTCACAACTTAAGATCATCTGCTAATGACACTGAAAACCTTTTCTGCCATAAAATAAGTCTTACACTGGGTGATCTTTCATCAGCACTGACAGGTATCAATATGTTGAAATCCTTCAGGGACTAGCTCTTTCTATTTCTTAGGAAGTGTGCAACATATAACTGTTTAAGGACTGTTTAGGATATGCTCATGTAACTGACTTAAATGTATGCAATAGTCTAAAACAGGAGCCTGTTAAATTTAAACAAATAAATAGAAACAGCAACTGTCAATTGAATAAGTAATTTGTATGTAACAAGGTATGTAAACATACAAACATTTAAACTAATCCCATTGTTCCTCAAAAAAAAAAAAATGTTGTCAATTTTCATTCATTCCTGAACGGATGAATTTGGATCCAACACTTCGATCCGACTCAGCTGTTACACTAGTTTGTGGCCTCCAACAAACTCTCAAGCCTAACATCCCTCAGATCTCGTTTGCCGCTTTCACGTCTAGACATATGGTTACCTTCACTCTTGAGCTTTTCGATAAAGATAAGTGAAATTTTCAGCTTTATCCTTATAAAATAGTTATTTGGTTATAGTTTTTTTCTATCACAAGAATGTTTACTCTGCTTTTCCACTAGTCTTTCAATTTTATTCACCTTTCTACTCGTTTTTACACTTGTTAGTGTAGTCTTTGCTACCATTCCTGGTAGGCTTTATGTACTTGTTTCTTTTCTTTATTGTTAATTTTTCTTTAAAAAAACAAAACTCTTCTAGCCCTTTTCTCACTGGTTTCCTTCCTTTCAATACTAGTAGTATACATTTGTTTGCAGCCCAGATACTTTAGAATTTTTGAGTACCCTTTTGATATTTTATATATTACTTGTAGAGATGTCTGATAAGGGATTCAAGAAATGTGAAAAATTTGGGCATAAAATACCCTTCTCAGGTGCTCATTCTTTATGTGTCTACTGTCTAGGGTCCAAACATTTAGACCAAGAATGCAATATTTGTGATGAGTTCAACCCCAGGGCTTTAACAGAAAAATGAAATAAATTAATCTTAAAGGGGCTATTACCAACTCCTTTCTCCCAAGCCATTGCTGGAGTTCAATCCCCAAAGACTAAAAGCAGGGATCCTTCAAAAAGGTCCAGATCTTCTAACTCAACTGCATCAACTTCATCAGAGTCAAAAAAAAAGAAATTGAAATTGGATCCAGTGTCTCTTGAGATCCAACCATCTTCAGATCCAATAAAATATGTGGCTAGTCCTTCCTCTGATACAACAAAATGTACCCCATATCCAAAGTCTCCAGATTTGAAACCATTGCCACATAAGGTATACTTAACCAGCGTGGATCCAGTACCATCTAGAGTTCCCTCCCCTTTTTTGGAGTGGCACATTAAGTCTCCATCGGCAGTGTCCTCTCATTCCTCCAAAACCTTCACGGAGGCAGATGTGGAAAAGAATGATGAGGAGGTTCTTCACGTAGCAATTTCAGAAGGGAATCTTTGCAGTTCCAACACTCTCTGGTCAGGAACACCATCCATCTACTACTCCAAAGGTAACAACTCCTCCTCTGACCCAACCTGTGGTTTTAGAGTCCTTGGATCCGAGCATTCTGGGCCCTTCTTTGTCAGATCTGAAGAGAGCTTTGCCTTTGGATCCAACCATTACTCTTTGTGCACTTGCCCTAACATCTTCAGATTGTTGGATTCAAGGGGATAGGATCGACTCTGAGGTTTTTGGAGCCATCCCTTCCTGTCAGAGCTTTGACGTTGGATAGCTCAGCTCTGGCTACCCCATTGGGTGGGCGGCTCTTGGAGTGGAGGGAAGTGATGGGCCAGAAACTCATTTTCTTGGCTCCATTGGCTTTCTTCTCTCCAAAGCGATCTGCCTTCAAGGTTGTGAAGAGGATTTTCTCTGCTCTGGCAGGTCGTGCAGGTCCTTCCCACTTGAATCCACCCTCAACATCTGAGCTGACTTTGCACCATGATCCTCAGCATTCTACTCTACTGGGAAAGTCAGCCCAGAACTTCCAGACCACCCAGATGTATTATCATCTCTTCCAATACTTCTTCAGATCATCTCATCGAAGAGGTTCCTAGGAAGAGGAGGTGCTGCAAGAGGAGGCACTTGGACTCCCCCCAGGAGTCTGTCACTAAGGATACTGACTTTGGAGAGGGAGAAGAGCCTCCCAAATCGCCACACAATGACGTCTCATTTGGAGACATCATTGAGATCCTTAAACGGAAAGGTGGTTGGTCTGCCCAAAACCCAGTTCCTGAAGAGTCAGTATGTCTGGAAACGTTCGGGGACTGGCCCATCTACCTCCTGGGTCACTCCACCCACTGATGAATTTATTGATTTGGTTTCAAAGTGGGCGTGAAAGGAACCTGATACGATTGAGCCAATCCTGAAGAGACCAGATGAGATTCTGGCTCCACTGGTAGGAAGAGGACATTGGAGTAAGGGAGTACCAGTTGATGCAATGATCATGGCATCAGATATAAAGAAGGAACTCAAGGAACAGAGTTCTACTGTCCATCCCCCTAGTAGAGACTCTAGGACACTGGACAGATTTGGGACATGAGTGTGTGCTTCAGCGACATTTGCTCTCTGATTGCTGAACTACTTGGCACATTTAACGAGATTGCAAAGTGAGTTAATTAAGGAATTTTCAAAGTCCCTTTCAGGAGCCAGTACTGCAGAGGCTCAAACTTCTGTGACCTCACAGTTGGTTACCCTTCAATATATTGCAAATTTGTCCTTGAGGCTCATCTTGCATGCTGCAGAAGATGCCTCAAGGGCTACAGGTTCAGGCATTTCCATCAGGAGGCATGCCTGGATGCACCTGTGTGATGCGGAGCCCTTCAAGTCATCTGTTGTCAATGCCACAGTTCTTCTTTATTTGGTCCCACAGTAAAAGGCACACTGTCCATGTATGAGAAGGCCAGAAAGACCCTGTCTGCAGTGGGCATATGTTTTCGACCCCTCAATGGACCTTTTCCAGGATAGGAGGTCAAAAGATGTGGTTCAGGAAGTCTCAGGGTCCTTTTCAGGACACATGTGGAGGTAGTTCCCTCAGAGGCAGAGGGGAAAGTGATAATGACAGAAGATGTCCACATGGCAGAGGAGGCCCGCAGAACTGAGGGCCTAGAGATACATTTTCCAACAGACCCTTTCAGCATTCCTGAAGGGAGACCCAATTGCTTTCCTCAGGAGGCAGTTGGGGGTCGCTTATCTCTGCACCAGGAAGCCTGGCTAAACATAACATAGGGTACTTGGTTGTAGAGAATCATTTCCAGAGGTTATATTAGTCCCTTTTCCCTTCCACCCTCATTATACAGGAAAATCCCTGTTGTTCCACCCAATCAGAGGGAAGTGGCAGCACTGGAAATACAAAAGCTGCTAGAAAAAAGTTATCCGAGTGGTCCCTCCAGACCAAATTGAATTTGGAACTTACTCAAGTTTCTTTTTAATGCCATAGAAAATGGGACTGGAGACCAATTTTAGAACTCAGTGTGTTGAACAAATTGGTTTGGCACACCAAGTTGTGGATGGTCATGGTTCAGTCCATTCTGCCCTTTCTGAGCGAGGTTGACTGGATGTGCTCAATAGACCTTCAGGATGTGTACTAACACATAAAAATGAACAGATGATCCAGAAGGCACTTGCGCTTCTGGCTGAGAGCCAGTCATTACCAGCTCAGAACACTGCCCTTTGGACTCACCACAGCCCCCAGCTTGTTTTCCAAGTGTATGGCAGTAGTAGTAGCTCACTTGAGACTGCAGAAATTCCAGATGTTTTCATACTTATCAATGTTCTGGAAATGAGAGTTGTGCTTTTGGCATTGCAAGCATTCCAAAACTCTCTCTCTTTGGGAACAGTTGCGATCCAAATGGACAATATGTCAGTGGTTTAGTACATCAACAAACAAGGGGGAACCAAATCGTACCCCTGTGTTGAGAAGCCCTGAGGGTTTAGCAATGGGTAATTTCCTCCATCCATTTTCTAAATACAATGTACATTCCTAAGAAGTCCGAAGTGCTAGCAGACAAACCAAGCAGGTCCATCTTACTACATCACTAGTGGTCTGTCAACAACAAAGTGACAGACATGATTTTCCATCAGTTAGTCCAGCCTTGCTGTGTTCTCTTTGCATCTCCCCTAAACAACAAGTGCAGCAGCTTCTTTGCCCTAATTCCCCAACTGGGAGAGTCACAGAGGGGTGCTCTACTTCATGACTGGCCCCCTGATCTTCTGTACACTTATCCCCCCAACTTCTTTAATTTCCAAATTCATAGGTTCATAGGTAGGTACTAGGCTATCGGCCCTGGGGCCTGTATAAGCCTTGCCAAAAAGGTTCCCTGGCTTTTGCCACCCAAGTAAATTATTTTCCTGTGCCCCTGTCAAGCAGTGCCGCAGAAGTGATCCCCGGGGTGAATTTTCTATTTCCCACTCAGTCGTCAAGATTTTTCTTAAAGAGAGCCAATGAGGAGCTTTGCTTGACATGAATGGGTAGTTTGTTCCAGAGTATGGGAAGTCTCTGGGACCGGAATCTATCCCTCCAGCATGTTCTCTTTATTGTGGTGACAAGATTTAGGTCCCTGGAGCGTGTGGTTCGGAGAGATTGAGATTTCTTTAAGTATAGCATGTCCAACAGCTCTGGGTTTGTATAAAGTTTTACATTATATGCAGGTTAACATTTGTGAATGTACAACAGTGGTAAGTGGATGTTAAATTGATAGGTTTGAAACCTTTTGTATAGCTTTAAAACTTAATTACTAAAGCTATCACATGATGGTCATTAGACCCTATAAATATAGTCAGAATTCTACAAGTATTTTATCTTGATAAAGCTTGGCATTGGGACCAAGCGAAAGCGCTTGATTCAAACTGTTGGGATTTGTTTTTCATTTTGTTGAAGTTTTGTGCTGAACAGCAAGATTTTAAAAGAAGTTTTTAATAAGAGTAATAAAATCATTTACTATGTTCCTCCGTTGGCTGGTTTTTGAGCAGTGGAAAGTTTCTTTGGTGTTTTGCTGCTTACACTTCGTTTTATTTGACATAGCTTTGTATGTTAGGCAGAGATCGCCTCTGAGTAGGCGATATGCGACGGAGTAGAGCTGGAGTTTTTTGAGATGGTCTGCGTATGGCATCTGTTTGAGGCCAGTAATCCTCTTAGTGGGGTGTTTCTGTGGTCTTTCCAATTGTTGTAGGCGTCTTGTGAGATACATGCCAAACGGGGCATTGTACTCTATAATGGGTCTGATGAGGGATGAGTAGAGAGGAACAATGGCCTCCTTTTTTCTAGAGGAGAACCCTTTTGTGATGAGGTGTGCCACATAGAAGGATTTCCTGACTACCGTGGTGATGTGGTTATCAAAGGAGAGACTACTGTCCATCTGTGTCCCTAGGTCTCTTAACACACTTTCAGTGTTTAGTGAGCTACCGCCTATGTGGTAGTTCATGGGTACTGAGTTTTTCCCAAAGGGGATGACAATGCACTTCTTGGCATTGAGCTTGAGGCCATGACTTTGACACCAAGCATCTGTCTCTATGAGGCCGTTTTGTAGAATGTCTACATCATTAGGTGATTCTATTATGGCTCCCAGTTTGCAGTCATCTGGGAACTTTGTTAGCCAAAGACCTTCTGTGTTGGTCTACATTTCAGAGAAGCAGATGGCGAACGGGAGAGGACCCAGGACCGAACCCTGTGGCACTCCACTCATCACTGGTCTGAAGCTGAACTTGGAGTCGGCTACTTTTACTGTGTGGGTTCTGCCAGTGAGCCAGTTGGCCACCCATCTTGTGACATAAGGATTTATGCCCAGTTTAGTGAGTTTATCTATAATTCCAGAGTGGGGGATGGTATCGAAAGCCTTGGCAAGGTCAAAATAGGCTGTGTGCACTACCTTGCCCTTGTCTATGGCTCTAGTGACTGCTTCAAAGAAGTCAACCAGGTTTAGTAGACATGATCTACCTTTTGCAAACTCAAAGTGAGTGGGGTCCAGGGTTTGGAGGTTACCTATGTCTTTGTTTATAAGCTCCAAGGTGATACGTTCCAAGACCTTGCAGACCAGGCTCGTCAGGCTAATGGGGCGGTAGTTTCCAGGGCCTGTGGTGGCACCCCCTTTGTGAAGTGGGATAACCGTCACTGTGCGCCATTCAGTAGGCACATAGCTTGAGGTGAAGCTATGATTGAACATGGTACTTAGGTGGGGTGCCAGTTCGTTCTCTTGTTCATGCAGTACGCAGCCTAGGATGTTGTCTGGTCCTATGGATGCTGTGTTCTTGGCTTTGGAGAGTGCGGTCTTTACTTGTTCATCCATGATTACAGGGGCTTTGCATTCTTCCGGTATTAAGATGGGCCTTTTGGAGGTGAGAGAGGGGTAAAGTTAGCACTGAACCTATCTGCTAGGATGTTGGCAATATCAACTGGTTCTGTATATTTAGTGCCATTGTGCTGTACCTCAGAGCAGATCTGAGTGTTGCCACTGAGATTCTTGACATAGCTGTAGAATGCTTTGTGGTTGTCTTTGGAATCAGTGGCGATTTTATTTTCATAACTGGCTTTGGAGGATTTTATGAGGGATCTCATCTTCTTGCTGAGGCTGACCAGGGAATTCCTCCAATCTTGGGATTTTACTCTTTTTTGCAACAGCTTCTTCCTTCTGTTGTAGAGTTTGTTTATGGCATGGGACCAGCAGATTGGCCTCCTTTTTTTGGAGGATAGTGTCTTGGTTCTGTTCGGGATGGCACGATCCATGCACTCGTGCATGTGCTTATACAGTGCATTTGTGTATGATTCAGCAGTCGCACCTCTATTTTCCGTCTGCATGATTGTCGTGAAGTTTGCCACTTCTGTCTTAAGAAGCATGAAGTTGGTTTGGAATAGTTTCTAACAGTGGTTTCCTTAATGGGGAGTGGGGGTGGGATATGGATGTCTAGGGTGATTAGCTTGTGGTCGGATCTGACCAGCAAGGAGTTGACCTCTGGCATGGAACACCGGTTACCCATATTGGTAATGACCAGGTCCAGAATATTGCTGCTCTTGGTGGGGATGTGGACAAGCTGATCCAAGGCATTGGAATTTATGAATTCCAGAAAACGTTGAGCGAATGAGTTGGTACATGAGTAGTTTTCCCAGTTGATGTGGGGTAGTTGAAATTGCCCATAATTAAGGTATTGGGTTCTACCTTAATATTTTCCAGTATCTTAAAAAATGAAGAATGTAGCCAGGTTGAGGAGCAAAGTCATCCTCATTGCACCTTACTGGCCTTGACAGATTTGGTTTCCCTTCCTTTGGCCTCATCTTCTGTACCCACCTTGAATTCTGGATCCATCTCCAGACCTTCTGTCTCACCCAACAGGCATGGTTCACCCAGACATCTCAAATCTCAAACCGACTGCATGGTTTCTCCAATTCCATTAATATCCAGGCAATCTATGCTCTCATCAGTTGTACATTCTGTTCTATTATCTTCCCATAAACCCCCTATGAGGAAACTCTGCAGAAGTAAATGGAGAAGATTTTTTTATTGGGCAGAACAGAATCAGGTAGATCCCTTCTTAGGCCTGATTAAATCTGCTCTTGAATTTTTGCGAGTTTATTTAATGGGAGTGATAGTTCATTAGCTGTTAAGGTTCAACTGGTTGCCATCTCTAACTTTCATGTGGGGTTTCAGAATTTTTTGCTGGCTTCCTCTAAACTGTGCAAAGCCTTTTTGAAAGGTACCTTGCTACATTTAGACCTCCTTATAAAGATCCTGTACCACCATGAGATTTAAATTTGCTATTGCAGGCCTTAACACATTCTCCCTTTGAACCAGCAGCTAAATGTGATTTGACCTGGAAAACTGTTTATAGTTGCAGTTACATCTGCTAGAAGAATTTTGGAACTTCAAGCATTATTTTCCAAGCTCTCATAATTGATTTTCCACAAGGACAGGGTCACTTTACATACCAATGTTTCCTTCCTACCTAAGGTGGTGTCAAAATCCAACATTAACTAAGTCATTAACCTGCCTGTATTCTTCCCAAACTTTATAAGTAAAGGGGAATATATGCTGCACTTACTGGATGTCCATAGACAATTACATTTCTAACTGCACAGAACAAACGAAATTAGAAAGATAGACCAACTGTTTTTTTTCCTTTGCACATAACAAATTAGGTAAATCAATTACAAAGTTAACTCTAGCCAGATGGTTGGCTGGTTGCATTTCATTTGTCTACAACAAATTGAATCTCCCCCTACTAAAACCATTAAAGGCTCATTCAACCACATCTATGGCTACTTCCATGGGGTTCCAATGTATTCCAGTCTAGAGCATCCATGGATGACATATATGTGGCTGGAACTTGGTCAAATCCTCATACCTTTATCACTTATTACAAACTAGATCTGGTCTCAAGGGAAGAGTGGCTATTGGATCAGTTGTACTCAGGAATATCCTTACTAAGATTCCACCCAGGAATTCAGGTAGCTGGGGACTTTGTCCCATCCTTTAAGGAATGAATGAAAATTGACATAAAGAAGTTATGTACTTATCATAACATTCCATCTGTGTTGTCCATTTACATTCTTCCTCACCTCCCACCCTCCATTCTTCTTGATTTCTCACAAATGACTTCTGGAGTAATAGGTTCATAGGAGGTTACTAGGCTATTGGCTGTAGGCTTTTATAAGCCTAGCCATGTTATACCCTTTCTCCCTTATTGGCCAAGTTGTATGGTCTATATTTGCAGCACAAGTCTATGATTAGCACTGACTGCTCTTATCCAAGAGGGACATAGGTGACATCCCTCAGGTAAATTTACAATCTCCCATCCAGTTGTCTAAGTTACGGTTAAATAGGGTCATTGAGGAGTTCTGTTTTGCACATGAATTGGGAGTTTGTTCCAGAGCAGTGGTAATCTCTGGCAGATATATCTGTCCCTCCAGCATGGCCTGTTAATGTCACAGGTTAGGTTAAGATCTCTAGAATGAGTGAATCTTGTCCGGTTTGACATGCAAATGTGCAGCATTTCCATTACAGCAGGGTCCGAGACTGCTCTGTAGGCCAGGCGCAAGTCGCCACTCAGCAGCCTATATGATACAGAGTTCAGTGACAGGGCCTTCAGTCTGTCCCTGTAGATCGTATGTTAAAGACCCTGAATTTTTTTGGTGAGAAACCTGTGAGGTCTCTCCAGCTGCTACAGGTATCTCGTGAGGTACATGCAGAAGAGATCATTGTACTCTATTAGTGGTCTGATGAGGGATGAATACAGGAGAGTTATAACATCCTTAGCTCTGGATGCAATGCCCTTATGTATGACATGTGCAACATAAGGCCTTCCTTATCACTGTGGACACATGGTGATCAGGATTAAGGTTGCTATTAACCTGTGTTCCCAAATCTCTCACCACAAGGTGTGAACTAAGGGGGGTACTGTTAATATTATAATTTGCAGGGACTTCCCCTTTGCTGAAAGGGATGATAATGCTTTTTTGTGTTTAGTTTAAATCTGTGGCTTTGGCACCAATCATTTGTCTGTGTTAGCCCTTTTTGTAGTATGCCAGCATCATTGGGAGACTCAATGATTGCACCCAGTTTGGAGTTGTCTGCTAACTTAGTAAGCCACAAGCCATCTATTTTCACCTGGACTTCCGAGAAATAGATTCCAAACAGTAGGGGGCCCAGCACAGGTCCTTGCGGTACACCACTGGTAACTGGTCTGCTGGTAGAGGTGGAACCCCCAACTTTGGCTGTATGTTTTCTGTCGGTAAGACAGTTGGCTACCCATCTAGTAACATATGGGTTAATTCCCAGCTGGGTGAGTTTCTCAATGATGCCCGAGTGGGGGATTGTGTCCAATGAGACTGTTAGGGACACCACATGCCCCTTGTGTTGAACTCCGGTTATGACAATTCTTTTATAGTTTCTTTCTCTCCCTAGCTGTAAATAAGATCTGAGGAATGTTAGGCTTAGCATTATGGGTAGGAAAGTAGCTTGAGAGTTTCTTGGCGGCCATGAGCTAGTGTAATGGCTGAGTCGGGTCTGAGTGTCATATCCGAACCCATCCGTTGAGGAAGAATGAAAATGGACAACACAGATAAAACATTATGGTAAGTACATAACTTCTTTTTTTTAAACATTATAGCCATTTATGGATCCCCTTTTGGTTGATGTACCAGTTGATCTACAGCAAAACCATCAGAGAGTTTTTTTGGGTCAACCAGCGGGTACTTGCAGGGTATTTCAAAAAGATTACATAGTGTGAATTTGGAAGTTTTTCTTTTTCTGCACTGTTGTGCAATTTAGGGTTTAGTATATGCAGAGATACAGAGGTGTGTGGGTTGCATGAGTCATTGTTTTATACATTTTTATTTTTTTTTTGGTTTCAATGGCATGAGGCTCGATTAAGAAGTGACCAACTGAACGGGAATATTGCTGTCATAACTCTGTACATGTACTTGCATTTCATTTTTAAAACAGCTATTTAAAGTTGCTGCTTTCTTATTTAAGTATTATGACTGAGTAATTACAGTTGATTGTTTGTATGAAAGACTGATTGAAACACTTACCGCAGTATTTTACATATGATTAAGACTCCTTTGTCTGCCAAGCATACATTGACTTTTCTTCCTTCTGGGTTCTGTTTAGATTACATCACTTTTGTAACTGTTCCTTTACTTATCCTTTAGAGTTGCGCTTCTGCCGTCAACTTCATAACTCTTACTTCATGAGCTGTCTAGCTAGTGGTATTCAAACTGTGTATTCTTAACTGTTAATTTAGAGCTCGTAGTCCCCTTATTTGTGAGTAAAGTTGGATTCCAAGGTTTTGCTACTTGAAGTTATTGTCCTTATTTTATGTTGTTTTACAGCGATGCTGATTTTAATTGTAGATTAAGTTGTCGGTCTACCATCATATAACTTTGAACATACATTGTACTAAAAGTTAAACAGTGTGTCAGTCTTACATGACTATTTACATTTGTATTTAAACTATCTATATAAGCAATGTGTTTTGAAACCTAACTGCTTAAATTTCCAGTATCAGAATTCGTGCAGTTTTATTTTGTATTTTTGTTTTGCTTTTTTACTTTGTCTTTGGACCAGGTCTTGGATGAAAATGGTCCATATTCAATTTAGCCACTAAACTTTTAAAAAATAATGTAAAAAAATACATAAAAATAGATATGGTTGAAGAATATACAGTATATTAGGACTGACTATTGATGGACTTCAGGCCAAAGCCTGAGCCAGAACAATTCAAAGTTACAAGAATTGTGTCGTCTTTTAGCATTGACTTTAGTTCTAGCAGTTGTTAAAGTCTTGCCAGCAAGATAAAGGCTGACTACAGACATGGTTCTGAAGGGATTAAATTTTATTTTGTGTTACTGTTATGATTTTGTAAAATGTGAACAAAATTTTGCTAGAAGGTTTATACGTAAATAAATCTGTTGATATTTAAAACACAGCCAGTTTATGTGTAGTACAGCCTTTTATTTTCAGTTTATAATATTTTACATTCAAGATTCCTGTTAACTTGATTTGTAAAAGCTATGTGCATTAAGGCTTATGGATCCACTTTTGCTGTGGATGGTTAGTTTAGAACATTATTTCTGTTAATCATACAGTGATGCAAAAAATGTCAAAAGTGCCCAGCCGAAACTTGGTATAAATAAAAACAACCCCGTATTTCTGACTGTAAGTATTTAACAAAGGCAAATCCTCCAACCCTCTGCATACAGCCCACCCTTCTCCTGGTATTTAATTGCTCCATCTATGTGGTTATCCATTCTCAGAGGAAAAAAATAAATGATTTTCCTTTTGTCGAGAACGGCACTCAAAAGATTTGGAGAAATCGAGATTTGACCAACTATTTTGATCTTTTATACTTTATTTTGTGGCTGGTTGACCTTCTGTTCATGTCCCATGCTCATGCAGTAATAGTAAAATAGCATATTTCTCACTGTAGTCTTTCAGGCAGAAATTCCAGAAAACAGGTGTAGTATAGTATGTGTTTAATCCTCATACAAGTGATCAAAAGTGAGTTTAATTTCATGATGAAATTGTACAAAACAGGGAGAGGCCTAAGGCAGTCTTAGACAGTACAAATGTGGTTAATGAATCCATTTACATTCAGAGGCCATAGATGAGACAGATTTGCTGATATTCATATATCCAGGTTACTAGGAGTGTATTACTGAAGACTGCCCAGTAAATGCACACAATGACCTACTGTTTTAGACTGTTGGTTTAAACCAGGGGTTTATATTTTCATACCCTTAAAATGTCAGATACTTTATTTAACTTTATTTAATTATGTTTTTCACTTGTTAACTTAGAAGGCAAACTGTTTAGATGATGTTTTTCAGTCACAACCTGGGCCTGAGTTGGTAATAAAGTACAAAATTTGATTTCAAACCAGTAAAATATCAACAGTAATATAGCGTTTATTAGACTTATTTAAAGTAATTTGCATTATGTACAGTCCGTACAGTGAGTTTACATTCTGTGTGGTTTTATAAGGACTAAGCAGTGAGATACAATAGGTCAGACAATATGATGGCTTACACTAAGTGTATTAAAACTATAGCATTCCATTACCTGAAAGTATTTGTATTTTTCCATGTGTTTAAAGGAAGAAATGGTTGGGAGTTTCTTATGTTTGTATAGATAGAATTCCGTATACCTGAACCAAATTTATGGAAAGCATATGATGATGATGATGATGATGATGACCTTCAATGCAGCTTAAGGTAAAGGTTGGTAGGTCTAAGCAAGGCATTAGCCTTCTTATAAGTATTACATAGAGGGTATTGGTTATTATTTGTTCAATGACAGAGATAAAAAAAGAGGACAGACGTGTAAAAAAGGAAATTGTAGATAGTATGCAGATATTCACATTATGGCCTTTGAAAGGTTAATGACTTTCAATGCTTAAGTCAGGCTGCAGAAACAGGAGGGAGCAGAAAAATGACTTTCTTGAAGTGTTGAACTATGATATCTCTTCATCTGCACAATTTTTTTAGGTGAGACTGTTGAACATTTCTCTTTTGTTCTTTTAATGTCATGCACAATGAAATGTAGATGAGGTAGATATATATTTTACCTTCATGTTTGTTTCTATTAAAATATCATAAAGCCTGAACAAACACACATTTTAAGTAAATCCCAGTAACAACTTTTTTAGTAAAATCTACTGTGCAGTTTGGGAGGTTACCATACTCTTTGTGTGTGTTTTTGAATTTTACAAAATAAAGTCCTACAATGTTTGATATAAAGCCACGTAGTTCATCACCTTAACTTTTTCACTTCCTTAATTTCTTTTACTGATCGTAGAGGTTAGTGCTTTTTTGCAGGTGCAGGTAATCTCTTTCAATGTGAGGCTCCAGAAGGCAAAACATATCAAAAAGTATACAGGATAGGAAAACAGAAGTCTTTTGTCTTTGTTATTCCAAGAATAGTTTATACACAGTTGGTCTAAAAATTTGAAAGACTTCAGTATTCATTTTAATTTCTGTTTTTTTATCTACTCTGCCTAACAGTTTTCCACAAAAATGAAGGAAAATCAAGTTACTGCATTTGTTTTTGTTGCCTTATACTGAATGTGTTTTTGTCTCAAGTAATTATAACTCATTTTGCTTACATATCATTTAGTATATGACAGTCATTAACTAATGGGTATAATTGTAAATCAGAATTTAATATTACACCTCAGCTTGGGATACAGTTTAGTCTATATTAGCCTTCCACTACAAAGTAAGGGGTTGTATCAGAGTCCTCCCATGTCTACTACATGTGTTTGTATATTCAGCACTGCCAGTACCTTTGGGTGCAAAATACCGGGAATACATTTCCAATAATTTTCTTTTAATACTGAGAAGCACATCATGAGCTAGTAGGATGTAGAATAATAAAACTGAATAATAAAGGTTCCAGCAATCACTTTTTTAAAACATAAGGCACTGAGAGAAAACTGGTATGATATCATAAACTGTGTGACAGTTCTTACTGATGACCTTAAGCTTCTTTGCATTTTTTGGTACATCTGATGTTTTGCTGTTTAGGGGTCATGAAATTAAAACAGAGCTCAACATTAAGGCAGACCATAATGAAGCTTGTCTGATTTATACTTACAATTGGACAACTTAAAAAAAAAACAATTGGACAACATTAGTAAGGTGAGTGTGAGACAAAAAAAAAACAATTGGACAACATTAGTA
Organism: Protopterus annectens; assembly: GCF_019279795.1. Taxonomy (NCBI): domain Eukaryota; kingdom Metazoa; phylum Chordata; order Ceratodontiformes; family Protopteridae; genus Protopterus; species Protopterus annectens. Next base: position 136,548,880 of record NC_056745.1, read on the forward strand.
AGGTGAGTGTGAGACAAAAAAAAAACAATTGGACAACATTAGTAAGGTGAGTGTGAGACAAAAAAAAACAATTGGACAACATTAGTAAGGTGAGTGTAAGATCAGTAGCAGTGTCTGAAAATGATACATATGAAAACACAAAAATGGTGAAGTGACTTGCCATTTAAAGCAGATTGGTAGTCTTAATCCTGCAGGTATCAGAACTGTGCCTTACTTTGCCTTTCTCTTAATTCCTTTTAATATTGTTATTGATACTGCATTCAGAGAGACCTACTTGTTAATGCAAGCACAGAATTACTTGAACTGAAAATGGGCAATAAAATAATGTATTTTTAGGGAAGACGACATTATCTTGAGAGCTTTATACAGAATTTAGGGAGGTTGGGAATATGCATTCTTTATAAATGAGTAGCATGGATTGTATATTTTGATGCTTATCATAAAGTCAAAGTTTTGCTTGCCAGTTTGTCAGACATCAGTTTGAGAGACAAAGGACCTCCATATCACTCGTTTGACTGAAGTAGCAGTCAATAAAGATATCTCCCTTTTGTATGTAACATGTAACTTTTTATTCTTGCTGTTGTAAGTTGCAGTCTGGAGAGGGCTTTACGAAGTTGTCCGCTACTTGGGTAAACAGACGTCTTTAGACCTTGTCTTCTTTCTTCTGTACACATGGTATATCCATGTGTATGCTCACCTGTTCATACACATGTCTTTTGTGTGTGTATATGTGTGTGTTCTTATGTACATACACATATATGCATTGCTTGCACCTACAGAGATGTTTTTCTGCACTTACAGTGGAATTTTTTCCTATTATGGACCCTTTTGAGAGGAAATAATTTGCTTTTAGTATCACTGTATCCTTAACGTATAGATTCCATATTATTATTATAAATTTGCATTTGGGTTTTCCCGAATGTTGTGATTTATTTATGCATTGCCCATAATAGACAGGTTTTACTGTATTACTTTCATGTATGTGTGTATGAACGTATATGCCATAAATGTACATGTCTGCTTCAGAGGGCATTTGTATGTATCATGTTTTGATCATACGTACAGACATATGCATTTGTGTTTCTGTCTGCATTATACCTGTATTCATTAGACATAATCATTCTGTGCATGCTGATATGAATATGCGCATGTTTAGTATGTTATGGATATATTTTTAGGTTTGCAAAATATTTACATTGAATGCACACTGATTAAAATACAAATTGTACACAAGTATGGCTGTGTGTGTGTGTGTGTGTGTTTGTGTGTGTGTGTATATGTATATATATATATATATATATATATATATATATATATATAGAGAGAGAGAGAGAGACACACACACACACACACACACACACACACACACACACACATACATGAAGGAATGCATGCATGCTAGGTTTGTGTATGTAGTGATGTATGCACTGTGCTATGTCTGCCATAAGCACATGCATGTTTGCATTGTACGTATTATTTTACAGAATAACACCCTGTCTGCTTCATTTCTCTCTGAATTGATGTGTTTTATGTCTGTACTTATATATGTGCATATCCATTTTCTAATTTTTAATACACACACACACACACACACATATATATATATATATATATATATATATATATATATATATATAGATATATATAGGGAATGAGTCCCTAGGCACATAGAACTATAAATATCTTAGGTGTGTTAGAAGTGCTCATATGTCAAAACTATATCGATAAAACAGGATATGTTACTAGCTGATATCTTAAATGAAGTAGCATATTTTTGTTTGTATGTTATAAACTCCTTGTATTATGGGCTATATTTTTCACAGTAATTTTATGTTACAGGGATCAAGAGTTATAAAAGGCAGTACTCCATTAATCTAGTGCTTCAGCAGTGTGCCATCTACCGTGTCACTAACATGGTGGTTTCGAATGGAATGCTATGATCCAAAGTCATGCACAAGACTTCTTTACCCACTTTGTGAGTGCTGACTTGGGCCACTTTGAAAGTGGAACTGGTTTCAGTTTTGGAAAATTCACCATAACATTATACTTGCTTTTTGTTTTAGTCGACAGCCGATATGTAGCCTTAGGTATTTTTCTTTAATGTTTAAAGTAAATATAAAAATGCAGAAAAAACTAAGTAATTACAATTACAGAAATAAATCTGCTCTGTGTTAGCAACAGACAATAATATATTGTATTAAGTATGTAAAGGAGTGAGGGAACACTGCATCTTACAGAATACAGTGCCGTATTGTGTTTTCAGTTAACATTGAGATCCCTTCTTCTTGCAAAGTGTAACAAGACTTCTCAGAGTGTAATAACAGCTAGTAGTAAGATGAACATGTTACTGATGTATCTGGTGTAAGGCTGACATAGAATTTCTTGTACATGAATGCAGAATGTCTCTACTCATCTCGCTGTAGAATCGTGGCCCAAATTGCAAAAGCTAAGTGACATACAACACACCCCTCGTAAATAGATCATTTGGAGAATTTTCATTTCCCTGTTATGATACATTGTTGAAATAACTCTAATGCTTTGCTGCTGGCAGATATGCATGGGGGATGTCTTACAAATACACTGTATTTTAGACGCATCTTGCATTTGGTTGTAAAATATGCAAAGCACCGTTGGACATCCGTGATTTCAAAATGAAAGGATTTCTACCATTATATATGTTTCATTGAAAGTAAATATTCTTGCTGACCTGAAGGTGCCAGAGGAGGACATCAGCTTGCCAGTGCTGCTTGTAACGTAACTTTACGTAGTGGCTCTAGTGCGAGGGTTCTGAACAGAAGGAAGGAGAAAAGAAATGGCTGGCTTACCTTCTATGGGGTAAATAGTGGAGGAGTATCCTGGACCTATTGCAATAACACTTCCTTGTAGTGAATTGAAATTGCAGTGGGTTTGTGTAATTTTTATTTACGTGGGGTGGGCATGTCTGTAATAAAATGATGCTTGTATGGAAGTGAAAACTAAACAGCAGCAAAGGGGGTTGGGGCTATGGTTAAAGCAGTAGTAAATGACCCTTGTTTGACAGTGTAATTAAATATGGGATTCTTCTGTTCTTTCTGTCCCTAATATGGAATGAATGAGCACAGTGGTCAGTAAGCAGATGTCCTGTCACTTAAATTCATTTGGAGTAGTATTTGGTAACCTGAGGTCAAGATCAACTAAGAAGGAAAAAGTACAAACAGGGAAGTTCTGGATTTGAAATGTTACTTTAATTATTTTCCTGTTGTGGTCTGTGCTTATTCTGACTATTGGTCTGCTAGGGTTACCATCAGCTGGATTATTTGCTGTAAGGAATCTACACTACTTTCAGCTGGAGTTGGAGTTTCACTCTGATAATGTAGCTAACACTACTATGCATCACCATTTTAAGGTTTGTTTAGTTAATCTGTGTACTTGCCTGCCTAATATACCTGAATATAGTTCATATGACAATTAATTTGCAGTGCACCCCCCTTTGAATATTAGATGCTTCTGTTAGATTCAAGTTTTATTTATGTCATTTACTCTGTCAGCTTATTTTTGTGTCTTGTTTCATCCCAGTCCATTTCAAAATGTGTCTTGTGCCTTGTTATATATAGTGTTTACCCTACTTCATATGACAGCTGAGTTATTTTATAATGTATTTGGAAACACGCTGCTAACATATATCCTCTTCAAGTATCTTAGATTATAACTTATTTTAAGATGGGTTTGTTCTCCTAATGTCTTCAGTGTTTTTGCTAATTTGGTATTCTAGAAGGTTGTTTTCTGTGAAGTGAGTGTTATACTCCATTTGCCATACCTACCTTTGGTGACTGTTTTTGAGCTGCACAAGTACTATGTTGAATATACTTTCCTATAGTGGGCTTCCTTACTGTAGAAAGCCTGTTGTCCTCAAGCGTTTACCACTTACCCTTACTTCTTCTATCTGGGCATAAGGGACAGTGAATAGCAGTGCCATTGTACACTAAGATAAAGTACTTTTGCTGCTGACCTAAGACTAATCCATTTCCATCTCCTGAGTAATAGATATACAAATATTCTAAAATGTAGACAAGACAACACAACTCCTCCCACTAATGAGGCAGCACCATTAAAGAAAGGCTATTAATATAACTCCCTAAGTCTCCATTTGAGGGTACTGCTGCACTTAATTCATTGAGGAAGGCACGCCAGGGATTCACTGATCATGCACTTTCCCTTTTTTTTTTTACCCTGTGGATAACCTAGTTGTTATCTGAAATGGGGCTGCAGATGATGTGAACAAATGTTGTGCTTACATGTCTCTGAATAATTGCAAATTGTGAACTTTTTTGATTTTCTGATCTTACTGTGCCTTTTGTTGCAGAGTTTATCTCATATGTTTGGCACACAGGAAACATATTGCAACTTGATTTCCTTCTGTGTTCAGAAGTGTTATCTTTTATTAAAAGCTGGTGAGGCCTTTTCTGTGTTGTACCATCACTTGATCTTAATTCCCTGTATCTTGAAAACCACTGCTAGCAGTACATTTTCATATATTAAGTTGGTGGCATACCTTATAGCTATATACCATATGTCATGTATCAGTAACATCTTTGATCATTTGGGAGTGTTTTGAGTTTTGCCTAGTAGTGCTATAAGGGCAACTTTCTGACCCTTGATTATTTTGAAACGTCTAATACCATTGTGGGCTAGACTGTTTCTTTTCTTTTTTTTTTTTTTTAATTCTGTGTGGTTGTCAAGACTGCCTTTTTTGTCAACTTTGAAGTGTTCATCAGTTACATTTGGGATATACCTGATTGAGTCACTGGTATATACTATCTACAGGAGGTTTTTGGTGTTATGCACTTTTTTTGTCATCCCATCTCCAGGCTTAATGTGCTTGTTATGGTGTGATCATAGAGTGTGAATATGGTGTGGGCGCTCATATTACCAATACTTATCCTTCTGAAAAGCAGGAGTTGGTGTACAGCTTACCTTATAATCCTAAATTCATAAACCATCCTATGAAACTTGAGTGACTCCAGTCCATTTCTTTTCTATGGTACATTGGCAAATTGGTAGCCGGTACATAGGTAGGCGCTGGATAACTTAGGGTTATGCTTGGAGGCATATTGCCTTCATATACTACTCTGCTGCAGGCAGTTTGTCATTGTTATTATGTTCTTTTTCTGGTGATAGTAATGGAAGAGATCAGAGCTATATTTTTATATATTTATGAAATCTGTTATGCTGAAGTCTCTGAAAATTATTTTTTTCTTATTCTGTAAATATCTTGCAATATTTTAATTATTAGGATTTTGCAGACAGTAGATACTGTGCTGTGGGCAGGGATGTATTCATGCTCCATTTCCATTGCTCTACAGCAATTTTTTATGTGTTTATAGTCTTAATAACAAATGGAAACTTGAAATATTTAAGCCAAATGTTCCCAATTAGTTCATTACTATAGAAAATGTTTGCATATTTTGTCAGTAGCAAAAGGTGTCTGTCAGTCTTTGGCCTTGCATTTTCAGCAGCTGGATATCCCAGGATGGACTGTTCCAGTCTCATTCCATGGCCATTGGAGTGCAGGCTGTCTGTTAAAGAGACACTACTATGTTATTTTTCAGTTCCTTTTTTTGCCACTCAAACTGTGCAGTCATGTTGCTAAGCTGCACTTGTATTACCAGCCATATCATGCCTTTGTTTTCAACAGTATTAAGTAAACTTTACTTATATCTGTCTGCTAAAGCTAAGTGATAAATGTGTTCTTTTTTCTCAGTCATCTGTCTTTAGGAGTTTGTTGTCAAAGTATACCATATCTTACTATCAAAATATTTACAACCTTTCTTGTCGTACATCTTAGAGAAAGAGCAGACATTCTTTCAGCATGATGACAATGATCGCTCTTCCCTCGTACCTATTGACCTCAGATTGTCATTCATGCCTGCATATTTTTTTTTAAACAAGCAGCATCTTTATTGAGTTATCCCTTATGACATAGGCAATCATACATGTATATAAATGAAAACAAACGATACTGACACATTTTCAGTTGCAAGCATTATACATCACATTCTATACAGTCATTGTTAGTCAAACATTACGTAGCTCATTCAATTCCTGCCTTTGCTTAAACTTCATTTCTCCTACAAAACATTATTCTCCATGTATTGTTAGTACAGTTCCCATTTTTACTATGTAACTTGCTGCTATTCTTTTATAAAGATCCTACTTCCATTTCTTTTATCTCTGCTGCTATATTCACTACTTCTAGTACAGTTGGTTTAGACTTCGATTTCCATTTTCCAGTAATTGCTTTTTTGGCAGCCACCAGAATTAAACTCAGCAAGGCCTTACTATATCTAGGCAATTTTGATTCTGTATCACAGCTTAAAAAATAATTTCCTTTGTCACCAATTTGCTTATCCAGTATTTCTAACAGAATAGTCTGCAGAGAAATTTTGGAGTCTGCTAACTCATTACACTCCCAGAAAATATGTTCACAATTAGTTTGTTCTTTCCCATCACACCTCCAACATTTGCAATCGACCTGAGGAAAATTCTTTGGAGTTTGCTGGGGTTATAAAAATACCTATATAAACACTTCCAAACAAAAACCCTAAATCTTCTAGACATTTTTGCATATTTGGGAGCTGTCCATATATCCTCCAGTTGTTTTTTTGTGATTGCTTATCCAGTCTTTCTTCCCAGTCCATTCTAACCTCCACTGATTGATTCCTATAGTTATCATGAAAAATCTGATATGCCCTAGTAGTTATCCTTTTTTAACAGCAGCTTTTGTTCTAGATTCTATTAAGAACTCTATCAGTGCTGCTCTTTCCCTTAGGATTCCTCTGTTCCTTTCTCGTTGCCTATACTCTGATATCAATCCTTGATAGGGAAGGCAATCTCTAGCTTGCTGCCAAATGAATTTTTGGCCTCCTCCCATTCTATTACCTTTCCCCTTTAATTATTTGCTCCCAGTACCTTCAAAGTCAAAGTAAACTTTATTGTCATTCAATCTACACTACAGTGTAGCTGAACGAAAGTGCATTGCTTCATTCCCAGTACAAGGACATACATCAAAAAAATATTTTAGTAAAAAAGTAATTTAATATCAAAAAAACAAAACATATAAATAGAAATAGATAGAACAACATGTAGATTTTGCGCAATGTATATTGCACTTTCTTAAATTTCTCAGAAAAGGGTGCAGATGAAGAACAGACAGTTAGAACTGCACATTCCAATATGGACATTGACTATCAATATTGCAGTTGAATGAACTGTGTAAAATTAGTACAATTTGTAGAACGTGATGAGCCTGTAATGCATACTATTCCTGATCAATCAACTGTATACATGCCTAGGTGACTGGGGGATGAAGGAGTTGACTTTCTTCTGGTTAGCCTGTCGACAGAGTTCAGCAGTCTAACAGCTAAGGGGAAAAAAACTGTTGTTTAGCCTGGAAGTCTTGCATTGCATGCATGTATCTTCTACCCGAGGAGAGGCAGGAGAACATGCCATTTGCAGGATGAGTAAGGTCATTGGTTGTCTTTTTGGCTTTTCCTATGCAGTGAGTCTTGTGCAAGTCTTCCAAGGGTGTAAGTAAAGAACCAATGATTTTCTCCATTGCCCTTACAACTCGCCTGAGAGCCCTACAGTTGGAGGCATTATAGTTCCCATACCAGACTACAATGTTGCTGCTTAGGATGCTCTTAATGGTGCCCCTATATAATGCTTAGGGGATGAACTGTGACAAGTTTGCTTTTCTCAGTTTCCTTAAGAAGTGCAACTCTTACTGCACTTTTCTGACAGTGTAATTGGTTTGCTCTGACCAGGACAAGTCCTCTGATATGTGTATTCCCAGAAATTTTGTGCTCTTGACTCTCTGCACTGACACCCCTTTTATCTCTAGAGGTTTATGTGCTTCCTGACACCTACTGATGTCCACAATCAGTTCTTTGGTTTTGCTGACATTCAACGCTAAGTTATTGCTATCACACTATCCTATCATAGGTTCATAGGTAGGTACTAAGCTATTGGGCCTAGGGCCTATATAAACCTAGCCAAAAAGGTAACCTGACTTTTGCCACCCAAGAAAATTATTTACCTGTGCCCCTGTCGAGCAGAGCCACAGAAGTGATCCCCGGGGTGAATTTCCTATTTCCCATCTAATCATCAAGATTTTTCTTGAAGAGTGTTAATGAGGAGCTTTGTTTGATATAGATAGGTAGTTTGTTCCAGAGTATGGGAAGTCTTTGGGACAGGAATCTATCCTTCCAGCATGTTTTGTTTATTGTCGTGACAAGGTTTAGGTCCTTAGAGCGTGTAGCTCGGAGGGATAGGGATTTCTTTAAGTGGAGCATGTCCAGCAGCTCTGGGTTTGACATAGCTTTGTATGTTAGGCAGAGATCACCTCTGAGTAGGCAATATGAGACAGAATAAAGCTGGAGTTGTTTGAGACGGTCTGCGTAGGGCATCTGTTTGAGGCCGGTAATCCTCTTTGTGAGGTATTTCTGCGACCTTTCCAGTTGTAGATGTCTTGTGTGGTACATACCAAAAGGGGCGTTGTACTCTATAATGGGTCTAATGGGTTACAAGTAGAGGGGAACAATGACCTCTTTTTTGTCTTGGATGAGAACTCTTTTGTGATGAGGTGTGCCACATAGAAGGATTTCCTGACTACTGTGGCAATGTGATTATCAAAGGAGAGACTGCTGTCCACCTGTATCCCAAGGTCTCTTTTCACACTTTCGGTGTTAAGTAGACTACCGCCTATGTGGTAGTTCATGGGTACAGAGTTTTTACCAAAAGGGATAACAATGCACTTTTTGGCATTGAGTTTGAGGCCATGGCTTTGACACCAGGCATCTGTCTCAGTGAGATAGGATGTCCACATTGTTAGGAGTTTTGATTATCACTCCTAGTTTGCAGTCATCTGCAAACTTCGTTAGCCAAAGACCTTCTGTGTTAGCCTGTACTTCAGAGAAGTAGATACCAAACAGGAGAGGACCCAGGACTGAACCCTGTGGTACTCCACTTGTCACTGGTCTGAAGTCAGATTTGGAGTCTGCTACTTTCACAGTGTGGGTTCTGTCAGTGAGCCAGTTGGCAACCCATCTTGTGACATAGGGATTTATACCTAGTTTAGTGAGTTTATCTATAATTCCAGAGTGGGGGATGGTGTCAAAATCCTTGGCGAGATCTAGATAGGCTGTGTGAACCACCTTACCCTCATCTACGGCTTTGGTGACTGCTTCAAAGAAGCCTATCAGGTTTAGGAGACATGATCTGCTGTTTACAAACCCAAACTGGGTGGGGTCCAAAGTTTGGAGATTACCAATGTCTTTGTTTGTAAGTTCCATGATGATATGTTCCATGGCATTGCAGACCAGGCTCGTCAGGCTAATGGGGCGGTAGTTCCCGGGGTCCATGGTGGATCCCCTTTGTGGAGTGGAATAACCGTCGCTGTGCGCCATTCAGTGGGCACAAAGCCTTAGGTGAGGCTATGATTGAACATGGTTCTTAGGTGGGGTGCCAGTTCACTCTGTAGTTCGTGTAGAACGCAGCCTGGGATGTTATCAGGTCCCATGGATGCTGTGTTCTTGGCTTTGGAGAGTGTGGTTTTTACCTGTGCAGCCGTGATTACGGGAACTTTGCATTCTTCCGGTATAGAGATGGGCCCTTTAGGGGGTGAGAGCGGGGTAAAGTTAGCACTGAACCTATCTGCCAGGATGTTGGCAATACCAGTTGGTTCTATATATTTAGTGCAATTATGCTGTAACTCAGAGCAGATCTGAGTGTTGCCATTGAGATTCTTAACATAGCTATAGAATGCTTTGTGGTTGTCTTTAGAAACAGTGGCAATTTTTTTTTTTCGTAACTAGCCTTGGAGGATTTTATGAGGGATCTCAGCTTCTTACTCAGGCTGACCAAGGAGTTCTTCCAATCATGGGATTACCATCATGTCAGTTGCTCCACCTCACTTCTGTAGGCTGTTTCCTCTCCGTTCCTGACTACGCCTATGATCGTGGTGTCATCTGCAAATTTGATGATTTTATTGGAGTACTGTCTGGCCACACAGTCATGTGTCAGCAAGGTGAATAATATAGAAATCAAGACACATCCCTGAGGTACCCCCATGTGCAGAGTTATGCTTCCAGAACTGTCGTTGCCCACACAAACCTTTTGAGGCCTGTCCATGAGTAAACCTAGGAACCAATTGCATAATGGGGTGTTGATGCCCACCTGTTCTAGTTTCTTTACTACATTCTGAGGGACAACAGTGTTGCAGGCAGAACCGAAGTCTATAAATAGCATTCTGACATAGCAGTTCTTACCTTCCAAGTGGGTCAAGGATTCATGAAGTGCTAGAGAGATGGCATCTGCTATGCAGCAGTTTGGCCTATATGCAAACTACAGTGTTTCCAAAGTTGCAGGTTTGCTTGTGGTTATGTGGTTTTTAATCAGCCTTTCAAAACACTTAATCACTGTCAAAGTCAGAGCAGTTGGTCAGTAGTCATTTATAATTGTTAGCTGTGCTTTTGGGGTAACAGAATGATGGCCATCTTCTCTTTTTAAAGCACCTTGGTACAATGGCTATTTGCACTGAAGTGCTGAAAATGTCCATTAGCACCAATGCCAATTCTGATGCACAGTCTTTCAGTACCCTGCTCATGGTGTTATCAAAGCTAGACACTTTACTTGGGTTGACACGTTTAAAGGTTCTTAGGACATCTGTTGTGTTTAAGAGTTGCACTACTTCATCCTTACTAACAAGGAGTTTGTTTGCCACCATTTTGTTATCCATGTCAAACCTGCTGAAGAAGTTATTCAGCTCATTCAAGAATACAGTGCTGTCATCACAAGAGGCTGATGCAGATTTCTAGTCGTTATGGTTTATATGCCTTTCCATAGACGTCTGGTATAATTTGCTCATTAAAGTGACCCTGGATCATTCTTCCATAGGTTCTCTTTGCTTCTTTTATATCTTTGCTCAGCTTGCCAGTGGCTACTTTTAGGGCTTCCTAGTCCTTGGATCTGAATGCTGCATTTTGTGCTGGTTAACCATGGCTTTTGGTTTGCTCGTACAGTGATGTTCTTGGTTTTAGTTACATCATCTGCACATTTTGAGATGCAAGCCATAACTGACTCTGTTTATGCTTCCAGGTCAATTTGTTTGTTTGACAAGGCTGCATTCTTAAACAATGACTAATTCATACACTCAAAGTAGTCCTGCAGTGATGAGACTGCTCCCTGAGGCCTTATTTGTCTCTTTGTTTTTTATTTGAACCTTGGTTCCTTTTCCAGTTTTATTCAGTAAATTCCGGCCTCCTCCTGCCTATTTTCTTTGCCACTTTCCTCCCTCCTAGCTTCCAGACTTCCACAGGAGTACCATCTATTCCTAGAAACTTCCTGTAGATTGGTTATATATCACCAGTTTTATCTAATCTCCCTGTTTGCAGTTGAGCCTCATCTACCTCTAACCTTGGCATGTTTAGTTCTTCCATGAACATTTCTATTTTAACTTTTTCTTGATTTCCGCATTTCTCTTCTTTATACAAATTTTCATAAAATTTGCAAAATATTTGTAGTGTCTGTATAGGATCTCTGGTTATTTTCCTTATTATATGCTCTCTAAACTTGGCAACAGCCCTTTCTACTTTATGTTGCTTAAGCTGTTGTACCAAAGACAGTTGCTTAACAGCAGTCTTTCTAAATGCATGCATATTACAGAGGTAGTCCCTTAGTTTCTCTTTAGCAATCTGCAGTTGCACCTCTTCTTATTCGGTGAGATTCCCCCTATTCTGCAATACTTTAACCTTTGTCAGTTCCTCTAAATAAGTCTTGCTACTTTTTAACCATATATCTTTTACTTTTATTTCTACCATATATTTAAACTCTACTTTCATTTTATCCCACTTCCTAGCTATATTTTCTGAAGGAATTTCTATCTTCCCTAATAACTCTGGAATACTTTCCACTACCCATTCCTTAAATTCCTCTCTGTTTAACAGATAGGTGAGGAAGGGCCAGTATCTCCTTTTTATTTCATTGCCCTGCATTTTTATTTTAGTTATTATTGGTGCATAATCTGAAATAGTTAATAGATGTGTTACAAAACATTAAATTAAATGCACAAGTTCTGTGAAATATAATTTCTGTCTAGCCCAGCCAAGTTTTTGTACATTGCGAAATAATATGTAAATTATTTCCAAGCTCCTGTTACTGAATTCACATCTTCCATACCAAATGTTTTCATAAATTTTTTCAAAACTCTACCCTCTTTTGTTATATTTTCCTGTCTAGGCACTCGTATATACATTCTCATTGCTACAAATCAAATTCCAGTCCCCACCTGTAAGTAATATTCCCTGCCGAAAGCTGATTATTTCTACCAGAATTTTCTTAAGCTCCATTGTAGCAGTTATAGGTGGAATATAAATACATGCTGGTGTAATCCTTCTCCCTTGCCAGTAGCCCCTTACTGCTACAAATCTAACTTAATTATCTTTTTTTTGTTCTGTCACTATTGGAGCTCCTCTAGCAATTAATATAAATACTCCCCTTTTCCATTGTCCCAGATATTCTGCTGAATAACCATCCTGAAATCCTAGCTTTTTTAATGTCTAGTTTCAACTTCTGTGTTACATGCATACACTAATATTTGGCAGGTTGAACTTTTATACACTTGTTTCTTGTCATATCCAGTTGTATCTATGTCACATCTTACAAGACATTTTGTTTTAATGAAAACCTTCAAACAAAAAAAGCAAACACATACCCAGAACCCCCCCCCCCCCATAACCCATTAACTTAATCTTCTTCTTTCGGCTGCTCCCGTTAGGGGTCACCACAGCAGATCATCTGTTTCCATTTCTTCCTGTTCTCTGCATCTTGCTGTGTCACACCAACCACCTGCATGTCTTCTCTCACCACATCCATAAACCTTATCTTAGGCCACCCTCTTTTCCTGTTACCTGGCAGCTTCATCCTTAGCATCTTTTTCCCAATATACTCTGCATCTCTCCTTAGCACATGTCCAAACCAACGTAATCTTGCCTCTCTGGCTTTGTCTCCAAACCTTCCAACCTGGGCTGACCCTCTAATATACTTATTCCTAATCTTGTCCATCCTCGTCACACCCAGTGCAAATCTTAACATCTTCAACTCTGCCATGTCAAGCTCTAACTCCTGCCTTTTTGTCAGTGCCACTGTCTCCAACCCATATAACATAGCTGGTCTCACTACACTCTTGTAGACCTTCCCTTTCACTCTTACTGGTACTTGTCTGTCACAAATCACTCCTGACACTCTTCTCCACCCACTCTATCCTGCCTGTACTCTCTTCTTCACCTCTCTTCCACACTCACCATTACTCTGAACTGTTGATCCCAAGTACTTAAACTCATCCACCTTCCCCACCTCTACTCCCTGCATCCTCACCATTCCTCTATCCTCCCTCTCATTCACCCACATATATTCTATCTTAGCCCTGCTGACCTTCATTCCTCTTCTCTCTAGAGCATATCTCCACCTCTCCAGGGTCTTCTCCACTTGTTCCCTACTCTCACTACAGATCACAATGTCATCTGCAAACATCATAGTCCACGGGGACTCCTGTCTGATCTCGTCTGTTAACCTGACCATCACCATTGCAAATAAGAAAGGGCTCAGAGCTGATCCTTGATGTAATCCCACCTCCACCTTAAACGCATCCGTCACTCCCACCGCAGAACTCACCACTGTCACACTACCCTTGTACATATCCTGTACCACTCTTACATACTTCTCTGACACTCCTGACTTCCTCATACAATACCACAACTCTTCTCTAGGCACCCTGTCATTTGCTTTCTCTAAATCCACAAAGACACAATGCAACTCCTTCTGACCTTCTCTGTACTTCTCCATCAACACTCTCAGAGCAAACATCGCATCTGTAGTGCTCTTTCCTGGCATGAAATCAAACTGCTGATCGCTAATCATCACCTCCCTTCTTAACCTAGCTTCCACTACTCTTTCCCATAACTTCATACTGTGACTGATCAGTTTAATCCCTCTGTAGTTACTACAGCTCTGCACATCAACCTTATTCTTATTCTTAACTTAATACAAACACATAAAACTATTTAGATCTTCAAATAATGAAGTGTACCCCTTGTAATAGGAAAAGTTGTTCCAGATTGACAGCTACACTCACGGGCTTGAATTTACCAGGTGAAATTGCTGGAACCTGTGTTCTGAGAGACTGCCTTACAGATTATCTGCAAATATACAGAGCTGAGTATATTTTTTTTGGTTATACAGTTTGTTAATTGTTGCTTAGATCTCTGTTGAAACTGTTGTCTCACTGTTCTGAGAGACTGATCTGTAAATATACAGAGCTGAGAATATTTTTTTGGTTTTAAAGTTTGTACTGTTAGTTGTTGCTTAGATCTCTGTTGAAACTGTTGTCTCACTGTTCTGAGAGACTTGATCGGCAGACATACAGAGCTGAGAATATTTTTTTGGTTTTAAAATTTGTACTGTTAGTTGTTGCTTAGATCTCTGTTGAAACTGTTTTGTCCCACCCACCTTCCCTATTTTTGGTTTGTAGTTTAAATTTGGTGGCTTTTGCAGTTGCACGCCCCACAGTAGATTTGATCTGGGACACTCCCCCAATCCCATCTCTTTACCACATTCTACCTAATAAACTCTTTCTGCACTTGCTTTTAGTCCTTTTTAATTTAATTGCATTTTTTAAACTGTATTTGGTCTAATATTGCTGCATACTTGTGTGCTACCTTGCACTGCATGTGAATTGTTTTTATTACTGTTTTTGCTACTTTTCTGTAAAAAATAAATAAATAAATAAATAAATAAATAAACTGTAAGCCTGTTTCCTACCTTTTTTGTAACTAGTGTTCCAGATACAGATTTGCTGTATCCAGGACTGTATGTAAGCTTCTGAGCCCCCCAAGCCTTTCTGTGTTGGAGGGAAGCCTTCTAGCTTATCAGTGGGAGTGGTAAGCACTAGGTAATCTGTCTACCACATAAGGAGTGGTTCTGGCCCAGAAATTTTAGTTATTGGCCATTTGAGCAATCTTCCATCTCTCTCAACTTTCTGATTTGAAAGCCTGCATTTGCACTTGTTTCTGTCCTGTAACTCGTCTAGTGCAGATACAGATTCTTAGTTTTAGCACTTAAATTTGCTTATTGATGCTCAGCACTTGTTCAGAACTTGGAAGCACTAAATAAGCTACTAATTACGATAGCACTCAGTCTTCCTCATTACCTAGAGGAAACTGGGTTTTGTACTTACTTTTTTCACTTGCTTAGAGAAAACCAGCTCTTGTACTCACTTTCCTCATTTATCTAGAGGAAAATAGTTTTTTATTCGGGCATGTCCAAAGGTCAGCTCCCAGTGTTCTCTCTTGTCTAGCTGATGCATCTGGGCATCTTGAGGCAGTGTAGAAATTGCCTCATGTACACAGGCAACCCTCTCCTCCTACCATCCTACACTACAACCTGTGAGAGATGCACTTATCTAGCCAAACTGGAGGTAAAGCTCTCTCCAACCAAGACTGAACTTGACAGTCATGAGGAGAAGGTAAACATTTGCAGGTACGACCCTAGCCCTGAGTAGCATTCTGCCATCGCCCAGAATGATACCGCAGTACAAGGTCAAAATGATTGACTTCAGCAATTGGCTAAGATTCTGGTGTCATTCTAAGCGGATCCAGTATCTGCCGGCTTGGGATGACATGGTTGACAGACCGTGATGCTTTGCAACAGATGGCCTGCACTCGTCACCCCTGGGATTCCAGATACTGGCTAAGGCTCTTGCTGCCCCTATAGTGCCTTTTTTAGGCAGGGTTCAAATAACAAATTCACCACCATAACAGGAACAGGCAAGCAAAAACTGAGGGTAATGCTACTCAAAGCTAGAAGTCTAAATCTCAAAATACACTCACTCGAGGCACTCCTTAAAATGGAGAACATCGATATCTGTGCAGTTGACTGAGACCTGGTTCAAGGCTCCAGAGAGCACCCCTGCACTACCAGGCTATAACTCATACCATACTTTTTGGCCATGTAACCTGGACCGAAACACCAAAGGCGGAGGTGTGTCCATATTCATTTAGGATATCCACACCTCCAGGCTAGTTGCTCAGCATAATGCATCCGAGGTTATCCAAGTGCATCTAAGTCTGGGCAAAACTGCAATCCAAATTGTAGCTTACTACAGATCCCCCACCATGCCCCAGGATTCCCACTCCTCTTTTCTTGATGTACTGGAAAGTATTAGGGTTCAACCAAACACCCTAATAATGGGCGACTTCAACTACCCCACCATTAACTAGGAAAACTACTCGTGTACCAACTCCTTAGCGCAATGCTTTCTGGAATTCATAAACTCCAATGCCCTAGATCAACTTATCCACACCCCCACCAGGGGCAACAATATCCTAGACCTAGTCATTACCAACATGAGTGGCCGGTGTTCCACACCTGAAGTCAACTCCTCGTTGGTCCGATCCGACCATAAGCTTATCACCCTTGATATCCACATCCCGCCCTCATCCCCATTAAGGAAACCACAGTAAAAAATTTCTCTAAAGCCAACTTCATGCTTCTTAAGACAGAAGTGGTGAACTTCATGACACCCATGCAGATGGACAGTACAGTTCCAACTGCTGAAACCTACACAAATGCACTCTGTAAGCACTTACACAAGGGCATAGATCGTGCTATCCCAAACAGAACCAAGATGCTATCCTCCAAAAAAAGTAAGACAATCTGGTGGTCCCCTGCCATAAACAAACTGTACAACAGAAGGAAGAAACTGTTGCAAAAGAGAGTAAAATCCCATGAGTGGAGGAGCTCCCTGGTCAGCCTCAGTAAGAAGCTGAGATCCTTTATAAGATCCTCCAAAGCTAGCTATGAAAACAAAATCGCCACTAAATCCAAGGACAACCACAAAGCATTCTATAACTATGTCAAGAATCTAGATGGCAACACCCAGATCAGAGTTACAGCACAAAGGCACGAAAATTACAGAACCAACTGATATTGCCAACATTCTGGCAGATAGGTTCAGTGCTAACTTTATCACCCTCTCACCCCCTAAGGGCCTAATATCTATACAGGAAGAATGCAGAGTCCCTGTAATCATAACTACGCAGGTAAAAACTGCACTCTCCAAAGCCAAAAACACAGCATCCATGGGACCGGACAACATCCCAGGCTGCATTTTACATGAACTTCTGAACGAACTGGCTCCACACTTAAGCACCATGTTCAATAATAGCTTCGCATCAGGCTTTGTGCCCACTGAATGGCGCACAGCAACAGTTATCCCACTCCACAAAGGGGGAGCCACCACTGATCCCGGGAACTATCGACCTATTAGCCTGACGAGCCTGGTCTGCAAGGCCATGGAACCTATCATCATGGAACTCATAAACAAAAACATTAGTAACCTTCAAACTCTGGATCCCACCAAGTTCGGGTTTGTGAAAGGCAGATCATGCCTCCTGACTTCTTTGAGGCAGTCACCAAAGTCATGGATGAGGGTAAGGTGGTTCACACAGCCTATCTTGACCTCGCCAAGGCTTTTGACACCATCCCCCATTCTGGAATTATAACTAAACTCACTAAACTAGGTATAAATCCCTACGTCACAAGATGGGTTGCCAACTGGCTCACTGACAGAACCCACACTGTAAACGTTGCAGACTCCAAATCTGATCTCAAAGCAGTGACAAGTGGAGTACCACAGGGTTCCGTTCTGGGACCTCTCCTGTTTGGTATCTACTTCTCTGAAGTACAGGCTAACACAGAAGGCCTCTGGCTAACGAAGTTCTCAGATGACTGCAAACTAGGAGCCATAGTCAAGTCCCCAAATGATGTGGGCATCCTACAGAAGGGCCTCACTGAGACAGATGCCTGGTGTCAGAGCCATGGCCTCAAGCTCAATGCCCAAAAGTGCAGTGTCATCCCCTTTGGTAAAAACTCTGTACCCATGAACTACCACATAGGCAGCAATCTACTTAACACTGAATGCGTGATAAGAGACCTTGGACCCAGGTGGACAGTAGTCTCTCCTTTGATAGTCACTTTGCCACAGTATTCAGGAAGTCTTTCTACATGGCACACCTCATCATAAAAGGGTTCTCATCCAGGAAAAAAGAGGTCATTGTTCCCCTCTACTCTTCACTCATTAGACCCATCATAGAGTACAACGCCCCTTTTGGTATGTACCTCACAAGACATCTGCAGCAGCTGGAAAGGCCACAGAAGTACCTCACAAAGAGGATTACTGGCCTTAAACAAATGCCCTACACTGACCACCTCAAAAAACTCCAGCTTTACTTCGTACCCTATCGCCTACTCCGAGGTGACCTCTGCCTAACATATAAAGCTATGTCAAACCCAGAGCTGTTGGACATGCTACACCTAAAGAAATCCCTCCGAGCTACATGCTCTAGGGACCTAACCCTTGTCACCACAATAAACAGGACATGCTGGAGGGATAGATTCCTGTCCCAGAGACTTCCCATACTCTGGAACAGGCTACCCATCCATGTCAAACAAAGTTCTTCATTAGCACTCTTCAAGAAAAATCTTGATGAGTGGATGGGAAATAGGAAATACACCCCGGGGATCACGTCTGTGTCTCCGCTGGACAGTGGCACAGGAAAATAACTTTCTTTGGTGGCGTAAGCTATGGAACCTTGCTGGCTAGGCTTACATAGGCCCTTGTGCCAATAGCCTAGTACCTACCTATGAACTTATGTTAAGATGCATGATGCAGCCTGTACTTCTGCTACACTAAGTGCTGTCTGTTTTTTTTTTGTCTTTGTTCCTCTCCCTAATGTAGAAAACATGTCAGTTTTAATTGTATCATGCTTTTTGTCCAGGCGTTCTTCTCTTTTTACATTGCAGTCCCTACATTTCTTAAAACTGTACAAGAAGAAACAAAGAAGAAGGAAAAAAGGGCACCCATTTATTTACTTCAGTATCCCTATTATGCACAAAAATTACTGAAAAGGCTTTACTATATAACACGCAGTACGTCATGCTTTGTAAAAATACTGTTAAGAACAAAAAGTGTTTTACTTACAGTTACCTCTTTCCTTCCTTTTCTGCTCTCATTAATGTTCTTCTAAACATTAAAGGCAGAGAGTATGGCATATGCTTTGAAGTGCCCCACAAGTTATCAAAGTCAAAAAGTCCAATATTTCCAGGTTTTCTTGTTCCTCCATATTTCACAAATTTGATTGATGCTTTGTAATCCCACATTTATTCATTAATTCCACGTTGCTGGTTTTCTTCATGTTGATCTCCATCTTCCAACTCCAGTATATAAACTGAGAAATTAGAAGCTCTGCTTTATGTTCAAGGATAGTACCAACTCTGGAGCTTGAACTGCATTTTGCTGAACAGCTGCAGGATTCTTCCCAGCCAGTGTTTTTTTCCTCACCTTTTGTGGTTGATCTTCTTTCAGTTTCTCTAAATTTCTTCTTTGCTGGTATCCAGGCAGTGCACTTACTAGTCAGTAACTGAAATTTACACGAAAAGGCAAATTCACTACCTCTCTTTTCTGAGTGTCTTGTTTTCACACTGGGAGAGCTGAAATTAAACAGTTATTCAGTGTGCAGCAATGTTGGAAGTGATCATTCATGTTTGTATATTGAGCAATAAGTTGTAATGGAATGGAATGCGAATACAAGTCTCTCAAGAAAGCAATTTTGATCAAGTTTAAAATGGGCAATTAAATCTCAAGCAAGTCAGGGAAAATAGTAAAAATGTATTAGCCTTTGAAGAGGGCATAAAGTTACAAGTATTTTTTCATTCCTTTCACTAATCCAGAAACTCAAACGCAAGGAAAAATTTGGTATAGAGGGTTTCTATCAAAACTACTATGTGTGTAAAAAGATAAAATAAATAAAGAATAAAGTTTGGAAAAATGAAGTCAGTATAGCTTGTTGAATCTTCTGAGGGGCAGGCTTCAGCTATTCCTGGGCATTTATGTCAGAGTGGGACTTCTTTCTTTCGCAGATAAGTAAAGTGTATTAACCCACTTCGGGAAGAGAAACCCACTAGATTTGTCATCAGCTGTCTGTGGCATATAAATTCAGTCTCTGTCAGAGAAGAAGCAACATTGGCCCATGCTGTTTATACTAAAAGTGGTAAATCTTGCAAGGTTCAAGCAGAAGAAATATTTAAAGTTAAAGAAAAAATATCATTGACTGCAGGGTTCTGCAGCCCCAAGGTACGGTCTTGTTCCTATTCTCGTATGGCTCTGTAGACTTGTACTGACCGCTACTTTTAGGGTACACCTCTGACACTTATCTTCTGTATGCATGGATTATATAAGCATTGTACAAAAATACTTTGATCGGATGACAAACAGCTGCTCCAAGTTTCAGTCCTGAACCATCCACATCAGTGCAGGCTTCACCCAAAAGAAATGCAGAAGGATTGTTCTGACAAGGAAATGGAGATTATGTCATTTCCAGTGGAGCATGATATGGATAAAAATAATAGTGCTATCTTTTTTCATGTCGCTGCTTCTTTTGGAGACAGTTAATTTAATGAAGCCAGATTTTAAATTGTCTTCCTAAACCTTTCTTCTCCATAAAGGGAGTTCTGAGCATCATCTTGCTGCCATAGTCTTTACTAAATCTTTCCAAGTAAGATTTGATGAAGTTGATCTGGAAGCTGATGCTCAATCACAATGTTCAAAGAAAGAGAGAGAAAAAATATATGTTAGAGTCTTAAAAGAGCACAGTTAATATCCAGGTTTGTCTGTGAAACACTAGTGATTGATACTCATTTGTGTATGTTGGTCTTTTCCCAAGAAGGTCAGTTTGCTGGTGTACTGTGATTTCCTGTTTTCTCTTTATGGTGCAACCTTGAAGTTGGTATGTGTAAGCAGAGTTGGGGAGCCCCCCCCCCCAAAACACAAGCGCTTGCACGCGCATACACTCACACACACACACACACACACACACACACACACACACACACACACACACACACACACACACCCCAAAAGATTTGGCTTTTTTATTTAGGAAATTGTACTCATTTGTGATCACAGTTGTGTTTGGTGCTCTCGAATTAATAAGTTGTTAAGGAGCTGCACAGTTCCCTCTCTAAAAATCTGTTGGCTGACCTTGGATCCACAGTTACAATCACAAATGGGTTAAGGTTTCATGTCACTATTAGGAATACTACCAGAAGATCAAGAAATGAAACCATTAGACAGGGTTTTGAAGAAAGTCTGCACCTCAACCACTATATGTATTAGAGCAATTAAGTGTAAGATCCATTTGGTAGAGTACCAGATATACATTTTGAAAAAAACGGAAGATTCCACAAAGGAAAATGTTCAAGTCTTTCATGTCACTAGACTTACATGAACTGCAGACAAAGTAAACTTATTGAATGGTTAGATGTGGCTACGATGCTGTTATTGCCTGATTCAGGACAACTGACTGCGGATTCAAGGAAAGGACCATGCATGGTTACTGGAGAAAGTTAAGCTAGATCTGTTAAATGCTCTTCTGAATATGTCCTTTCTTTTGGCATGACATCACATAAAACTTCTGTATGGCTGGAAAAGAACGGTAAAACATGCAAAATGTTAAAAAAAAAGTTTTCATGATCCAGTTCAGAGATAGACCAAAAATTACGACTCAGTAGACTGGCCTTGTGGATATAAACAATTGTGAATCTCTATGGAACACAATGCTATCCAGGAAAAAAAAAACGATATCCAACACGTACAAATTAATATCTGAGATTAAATTCCAAGACAGTATACTTATCTCTAACTATTGGTTTAAAAGTAACTCATCAGTAACTGACCAACAATTAAACCAAGCTTTGACCTTAACACATAAAGCATTACCATTGAAAAAGTTAACTTACACACAACTCATGATCAACAACAATGCATATCTTACCCCTTCAGTACTACACAAATTTCACTCTTCTAAGTCGCCAAACTGTCCATATTGTAGATCACAGGAAGCAGATCTAACTCATATGTTTTGGAGCTGCAAATGTGTATTTAAATTATGGAACTCATTAAAAATCCAACTACAAAAACAAGGCTATGAAAAAGCAACTCTTATATGGGAATATACACTACTTCACAACCCCCCCCCCAAGGAATATCCCATAGTCATTTTTCCTATTAATGAAACTATACATAGCATCCAAATGGAGGGACAGACTGAATATCAATTGGGCTGAATTCAAAAAGATAGCAATCAAACACGTTAGCTCATAAATGGGTAACTGATGCGAAATATAAATGTCACGTAACTAAAAATATGGGAACAGATATTTAATATACTGCTAGCTTAATCCACCAGCATTATCATAAAGACACAGACATTTATGCGCAAAGACAGACATTTATGCGCAAAGATATACCTTCAACACACATACAGATATGTAATGACAAGATTTCACCACAACAGGGTAAGCTCGATAAATGGATGTAATATAATAGTTGATGGCATTTCTGTACAGCTGTAAATATTGATGTTTCATGTTGGTGTATAGATACTGTTCACCAATAACTCTGTACCCAGTGTATTAGTACATTGTTGTTGTTGTTCTATCTTTGTTTTGATTGTACATTGAAAATTTTAAAATTAAAATTTTTTGGGAAAAAAAACGATGGAAAGAGATAAAAGTAGATCAATGGGTAACAGATATTTGGAGAAATGCATACTCCTTAGAGTTCTCTAGCATAGCAACATGAGGCCTCATCCTCTCCACACCAGAAGATCATTTGACTTAGAAGTTCCAGTAGTAAAGAATCTTCTGCAAATCAGCACCGTTTAAGCAATTTCAGACTTAGGGGCAAAAAGGTACATGGTTCTATTCAAGGTTCTTTTTAGTTCCATGGAAAAAGGAACAATGGGTATCCATTTTAGATTTCTCTAACCTGAACAACTTTCATTTAAAGCAAAGGGGTTGAGAACATGTATTTTATGCAATCTGTTACCCCTCTTACAGGCAAATGCTTTCCTAGTGGCTCAAGACATATTGTAAGCTTACTTACATGCTTCATTCTGCAAACCTCACAAGAGATCTGTCATGTTCTGGAAGGACACTTTTGATTTTTGCTTTTATGGCCTTGCATTTTGTCTTTCTAGTGTGTCCAAAGTTTTCAGGAAAATCTGGTTATGTTTTACACATCTGAGATTGAAAGGAATTCATATTTACTGTTGCGTGGATCTCTCCCTGATTCCGAAAAAAATCCGTATTAGTGTTCATCATAGCTCTGCAACAGAGTTTGCAATATTTTTAGTATCTGGGTATTGTCCTGGACTTAAGGAATTCAGATATACTACCCTCTCAAAGAAATTTCTGGTTGTAGTTTTCAACACAGTAACTTACAGTAAACCTGCCCCTTATGTTAGAGTTCAAATGTCTGTTAAGTTGTTTTATTCAAATTTTGAAGGAAAGTCATTTGACAGCAGGAATTTTTCTGAAGACACTGAGTTTCATATCTTTTCATGTTCTTGTGGTTCATGTTGCAAGACATGTCATGAAGATCTAGTGTGGTATGTCCAAAATTAAGGAAACTAGAAGGAATAGCCACTTGAATACATTCTTCCTGTACTGCCTTCACTGATAAGAGCTCCTGTGGTGGACTTTGAACTTGGATATCCAGTTCCTATCTGCTTTCGGAAATTAAAAATGTATTACAAATGCTGTAGATTACAAATTGAGAACCCATTTTCAAGGACTAAAAGTATGGTGGCTTTGGTCTCTGTTCCATAGTTCAGAACACGTAAATGCCACGGAAACTGATGACTCTCAAGCTTGCCCTGAAAATTGTTTTCCAGTATGTACTAAAGCTAGAAACTCCAGAAGCAGTCACTAACAGTAGCACAGTTATGCGGTACATAATAAGTAATGGAGCACATACTCTCACCAGTTATGCAAACTGCCTGTGATTATATGGTAATAAACATTGTTTAAAATAAATCTACAGACATTTGAATTCCAGTTTTCAAACCATAGTAGCAGGCAAGAACTAAGATGGAAGGGCACCACTCCAACAAGCCGTTTTTGAACAGAGGCACCAGGCAGGGTGTTCCTCTTCACCCTTTATTATTTGCTTTATATTTAGATCCATTGGAAAAGAAAATAAGTTATGGTAATCAAGAAACATTGCCTTTATTTGCAGATGATATTAGTTTGTACTTAACAAATCCATAAAAAGACATTTGGGTGTTGTGGAGAATTTTGAGACAATTAAACAAACACAATTAATATAAAACAAAGGCTATAGTGATAAACTGTGTACCCACATTTGAAATGGTTCAGCAATACCCATAATTATGGGGACATGAAAACATGAAATACTTAGGTGTAGAGAGTAAAAAAAGGATTATGTTATGTCTAATACTGATATGTGGGAAGAGATAAAAGATAATGGAAAATTGAGAAGCTGGAAGATCTTCATTATGGGTGTAGAGAGTAAGATACAGCACTGAAAGTGTTTTTAGTCCATTTAGTTTAATATGCAGGTCAGGCATTTTTATCAGCTGGAAGAGCATTTTTGAATGATAATTAACAAAGAGTTGAACTCATTTATTTGGGAGGGGAAGAGAGCAAAAGTTAAGTGGAATAAGTTGATTCTCCCTATATTAACAAGGTGGTTTAAGATAACCTAATGTGAAGTAATAATTCATAGCTACACAGTTATGGTTAACATACAAAACACAGCAGAAGCTTATAAATCAAAGTGGAAAGGGAGGATGATGATAATGTTATGGTTTATGTTTATAACAAAATGTTTCTAGAGACTGAGTCAAACTTTTGTCCTATAAATTTTTGGCCTTCTAACATGTAGTGTTACAACTAAAGATTAACCATTTTATATCACTAGCCTTAAAATGTAAATACAATAAACAGGAATAAAAAAAATCAACAGTTAAATGTGTGTCTGTGCATTTGTACAAATGTTTAATACATGCATATATTTAGAATTACAATATCCAAACTGTTTTCCAAGATGTGTCTTAAGACAAAAGGGTACAGCATTTACTGTACTACAGATTATGAACAAGTTTTATGTGGAGACTTTGATTTCAAGATTTGTAATGCTATTGTAGCAGACCTGTTTACCAGACCTGCACATAATACCTTCTTTGTGGTATCTGTCTTTTTTAGAGTGGTCCACATCTGGCGAAAACTTTCTAAATTAACTTGTTTTGTGCGGAAAGAGATAATGCTCTTTGTTTGGAGTCCATGTTAGATTTGCGTATGCTGCAGTGTGATAAGCTGGTTACTACTTTTTTCTAAGAAGCTTAATTACTATCTCCCATTGTGCACTTTTGCCATAAAAGTGAAAATGTACTATTTGTTTTTTGTATTGTACTGTCATGCAAGACAGTGTCACCCATACAAAACAGATTTTCATACCCAAGCACTGTGTATGCCATAGCTCTGCCTTTATGCAGAGCTAATTTAAGGCATATCACAAAAACTGTTACCTGGTCTTTCAGGTTTGCTTCACATACTAAAACAATTAAGGTGCTACTGTAGTTCAGCAAGGAATGTTGGTCATCTTGGTGATGACCAGTTAGTTCGAAGTCCTATTTATTTGAGGCTGACTGATTGCACAATGCTTTTATAAAGCATTTAACCTGTTGTATAGGCCAGCTGTGTGACACTTTGGAATAGAACCCTGACTGTGGCACAAAAGACCTAAATTAAAGTAGAAGGACTAGACACTAGGGAACTGTCTAGGGAGGATCTGGATGAGCAACTTTAATACTGGCTTTTCCCCCTTTTAGGAAAAGAGTGGCTTTACTGCCTGGCTGTGACTCCTAGTGGAAGCAAGGGGACTCTAGCTCTTACAAACAAAAGTGCAGGGGAAAGGCAGGCAGATCATCACGCCTGAGTGTATGCATGTGTGTGTGTGTGTGTGTGTGTGTGTGTGTGTGTGTGTGTGTGTGTGTGTGTGTGTGTGTGTGTGTGTGTGTGTGTGTGTGTGTGTGTGGGGGGGGCAGATGTATGTGACCCCCACTGATATCAGAACCAGAAATAACTTTATTGTCATTCAACCCATACACACGTGTATAGATGAACAAAATTTCATTCCTGTAAGCTCAAAAACATAAAACATATAATTGTATGTAATATGCAGGGGGTTATGTTAAAAATAGACCAAAGGAGAAAATCTCATATTCTAAAGAAAGTTATAGTGGAAGTAATATATTTTCCTCTGGCATGAGCTCAACGTGATTGAAAACTGGAAAGGCATTCTGTACCGTCCTAGTCCTTTTAGTGTCTGGAGTCAGTTCATTGAAGTGAAAGATTTGTAGCTATAACTGATATTTACAATGTCACCTATTAAAGGCCAAACAAAATTTAACTGAAAAAAAGGTGAATAAATGTCTGCCATTTGTTGAGTAAAGTAAAGCACAGGAACGGTTACAGCTTATATTTAGTGTAAATGTTGTACATTGGTTGCATGAATAACTTCATCAGATATGCATTGCTTTTGGTATTTAAGGTGTGTACTCAAGAGATCATTTATGTGTCACCCCATGCTTTCCTTCATATGCATTCCTGAGTGTTACTATAATATAGACCTATAAGACTTACCAGCACCAGTTTTCATATTACAGCTCCAGAGAACTAATACTTTTTTTTTTGTTTTTTTGCTTTGTAATACACGCAGTGAGCATGCCAACGAGTGAAACAGAGTCTGTGAATACTGATAATGTAGGTGCTGGCGATCTAGAGGGTGAGAGCTGCTGCAATCGCCTTGTGTAAGTACTGTTGTTTCATTGTACATGTCTGTTTATTTTGGCACCCACTTCCAGAACAAAACATTTAGATGCAACCTTTTGGAAGCATAAGTTAAGATCACCTGTAAGCTTAAGATGGTGGGTGATGCATTGTGTTGCAAACTGAACTTTCTTTGTCAGTGTGCAGTACTTTTTGGCTGTGTAAGTATAAGATGCTGCAGATCGAGTATTCTGTATCATTAAACAAATCATGCATATACACTTCAAATCTTGAAAAGATGTGCATAACTGTTTCCAGACATGCTAATATGTGAGGCATCAGTTTCAGCTTAATTTATGGATTTTTTTTTTAGCTGCTTTCTGTACCATTTTTCTTCTATTTGTGAGATTAGTCTGTAAACCTGCCTGTACCATTTATAAGAGATACAGCATACTGGCAGAGAATGACTAACCAGTGAACAGACTGTTACTCATGTACAAAAATGGAGAATGGTGGTATCTTCACATTATTATAGAGTATCCTTTCATCCATCCATCTGTAGATACAAAACACACATTTTGTTATATTACTTTTGCCCCTGTGCCTGCCAACTGTCAAGCCTCCTGTAAATCAGGTATTACACTGTCTGGGGGTGGAGGAGGTATCATTCAGACAGCCATGAAGGTGCTTTGTGCTTCCACCAGCATCCTGGCAGTGAGAGCTTTTCCATTTTATTTCTTAGCCATTTATTTGCAAAACAGTAAAGAGATTTCCCAAATATACTGTCAGTCACTTTCACTCTGGATTTAAGGCTAAGCACAGTACTGAGATAGCTCTTACTAATGATCTCCTAGTTGTGAGAGACCAGTGCTGTTACTCAGTTTTGGTCCTTCTTGATCTCTCATCACCATTTGACTTACTGGATCAGTCTATTTTTTGGTTGTTTGGAGCATTACTGTGGTCTCTCTGAAACAGTCCTTGACTGGCTCGGATCATTCATATATATATATATATATATATATATATATATATATATATATGTAGATACACACAACACACACAGCATGTGTATGTATGTATGTGATTTCAAGGGCAAGGGTTAATTCTTCCTCCTTCTTCCACCCTTTGGTTTGTGGGATACCACAGGACTCCATCCTTGGCCCATTATTGTTTAACAACAGCAGCTGATAGTGGTTTATGTTTCATTCCACAAACTTAACCTACAGAACCTTCTCACAGCTATAATCAAACCAGCACTTTGCACTTCAGTTCACAAGGCCTCTTTGTTGTACCATACTACAGTCTCGACTCTTCTTGCTGTCATTCCTTTAGCTGCTAAGGTCCTTTTTTATGGAACATACTTCTTGGCTGGCTTTGGGATATATCCACATTAGCAGTTTTTAAGAAGAACCTTAAAACACATTTGTTTGATTTAGCCTACATTTAACCATTAATTGATTTCTGTTAATGTTACTGTTTGTTAATTTATATGTATTAATGTTTTTTTGTTGGTCTTTATGTATTATTTCTACAGCTCCTGGGCACAGGCACTTAAATAGCCTTGAACTTGCTTTTAACCTTGCTTCTGATGGTGACATGAGCACTTGCATAATTGCAAGGAATGTTCATGCCCCTTTGCCTCAATCACATGCACTGACAAGGGCTACTATCCTTGGCCTAGGTGGCCATGCCCTTGTCTTCCCAGCACAAGCTCTGCATATCATGATGGGTCTCCACTCTCCAGCCATATCCTTGTCATCAGAACAGTAGCACAAGCCAGACAGGAGCCACCATCTCTCTACACCTCAGGATGAGTACATCCCCTCCTCCTTTTCTCTACCATCAGGTACCTCAGCTGCTAGTCAAACTCAGGTAATCTAGGCTGTAGTCAGGGCTTTATCCCTCTGTGCCACAGACGCTGGTTAAGCACATAATATATTTTTGTAATTTCTTGCTATGCTAGGGGTTGTATTAGTAGGAGACTTTGCAGAGCTGAGCAGACTTCCCTGTCCCAGGCTGCAGTTCTTAGCTTGGATGTCAACTCGTATATCAATGTTGGAGCCAGCTGGATGACTGGTATTAATGGTGTTGTACTTGAGCCATCAGGACTGCAGTTATTAGTGGTATCATACGCAGGTCATCAACATCTGCATTTGTTAAGGCTTGATGTTACTGAGATGTGTGCTTTTGGTGCTGACTGATTCCACCAAGGCTTTCATCTTTTTCAAGAGAATCACTGACTGTCCATCAGTGCAGGCAATTACTTCTTCTCTTAAGTTTACGCTGTCATCTTTGACCCCAAGGACAGAGCAGAAATGAATGTCTGAAGCCTTTCCACTAACAAGGTCACAGTGAATCTTCTAAAGTTTCAGGGGAATCCCCCTTTGAACCACCCCAAAACCATGTACATTAAAGGAGACACACAGAACTTCCCTATGGAATCTTTCATATCTGATATTGACCTTGATGGAGGGGAAGGTTTTCACAGTCCCCCCCAAAAAATAACAGGTTTAGTGAGATCTTAGAATTAATGAGACAGAGGGGAACTTGGCCCACTGACCCACCCCACCCCCTTTTCCAAATGAGGAGGTTCTCTTTGATTCATTCAGATCAGCCCCCTCTGCCTTCTGAGAGGTACTTCCTGCTGACTGCATAGCGCACCCAGTTACTGAGAAAGAGCATGGGGAAATCTTGATGTAGCAGCGAGTATTCCAAGAAAGTCTGATAAAATATTTTGTCCACCTAAGGACAGATTCCACTGGAGCAAAGAGCCTCTACTGGACTCCATCATTATGGCTGCAGCAACCAAGAGGAAACTCGCTGATGAGAGTAAAGCAGTACATCCTTCTAACAAAGAATCCAGGATAGTGGACCACATGGGGAAGCACTTTTGATCTTCTGGTACTAAACTACCTAACTCACATGACTAGGTTCCAAGGAAACCAAACAGATCAGATGCTACATTCCTTAAGAAAATGTGCCACATCTGACAGTCATAAGCGGATAGAGTCAGAAGTGGGCACTGTGTTAACCATTTCTAATTTTTCTGTAAGGCTATTGTGTAAAGCTGATGATGGAGTGGTTAGGGAAGCGAGCACAGACATAGCTATGAGATACCATGCCTGTTTCTGTTTATGTAACTTCACAGACAACATTAAGGCCACACATGATGGGTCTTTTCTTTTTGGACCAAAAATTAAACAGAAACTTTTGAAAAGTAAGTAGGAGGGGTAGACACTTTCTGCTTCAGAAGTGTGCTTTGAAACTCCTCTGAGATCCTTCTTTGGGTGCCAGAAGGGTTCCAAAGCCCTGTGGTTTAAAAAGTCACATTTTCCCTTCAGCTCCTTTTCAGATAGCGTTAACTCTGACAGAGAGGGTCCATTTAATGGACACCTCCATGGGGTTTCGATTGTCCTCAAAATCAGGGATTCCAAGGCCCTTTCTCTAGAAAGCAACCTCTGCATCCCTGAAGACCTGTCCAACTGCTCCTGTCTGAAGGCAGCCAGGTCTGACTATAACTTCACCTGGAATTGTAGATGGCCATCACACCAGACAACTGAGTGAGGAGCATAATATCCAGAGACTACATAATTCCTCTTCTCCATATCTCCAAAATTGTTATCCCTGCCCCTATCAGATGCATCACCCCAACAGAAGAGGGCTGAGGTAAAGGAGATCATTCAGCTTTTTCAAAAAAAGACCTATCCAAGAGGTCCCATAGATCAGAGAGGGTCCATATTCCAAGTTCTTTTTAGTTTCCAAGAAATCAAAAGACCTCAGGACCATCTTAGACTTAAGAGGCCTAAAAATATGTAAAAAAAAAAGATGCTTTGGGTGATTATGGTGCATGACATTCTTTCATCTTTATAGGAAATGGACAGGATATGTTCCATCAACATTCAGGATATCCCCACATAAAAATTGCCAAAGAGTTCAGAAGGTATGTCTGCTTCTGGCTGGTAACCAATCATTCCCATTTGGTTTAACCACAGTCCCGGGATGTATATTGATCATTGCAGTCCACTTGAGGTTGAAAGGATTTTGCATCATCCCTTACCTTGACGATTAGCTCCTGAATACCACAATAAAGAAGTCCCTCATATCAGCCTGACATTATTTGCTTTGCTTGTGTCCATCCTTAGGTATCATCGCAAACATTACAAAGTGGCTGCTGAAAATATCACAAGGTCTAATATTTATAAGGTTCCATCTGGACACCAGATTGAAGATTGTCAAGCTTTCATAAGAAAGACTCCTAAGACTAAGAGACATAATCTCTAAACTTTTCCTGACACCCACTCCCCTTGCATCTCTAATTCTGAAGGTTCTGGGTTTAATAACAGCCTTAGTCCAACAAATACCCTGTGTGAGGTTTTACATGAGCGTTTTACAGTGGACCATGAATGTGCAGTGGTCCCAGTCAGTAGATGCAGTAAACAAACCTGTTTGACTGCCCTCCTTTTGTAGATGACATTGAGACTGATGAGTTAAGTCTTACAGCATTCCAGCAGGAATACCTTTCATCCTTCCCTGTCCAGAGGCCAGTTTAACCATGGACATCTCCTCTCTGGAGTGGGGAGGGCTTTTTCAGGGAAGAATGGTCCAGGAGACATAGAACCAGCAAGAGGCAGCTCTTGATAGCAATATTCTGCAGATGAGGGTTGTCCTCCTAACATTGCAGACCCCTCAAGACACCATTTGTCAGGATGTGAGCTCTGTCTATACAGGCAATATGTCACTGGTATAGTATATATAAAAAAAGTAGTAACCAGATCCTAGCCCCCATTCCAAGAAGCAATAAAGATGTTGTAGTAGGCAGTTTCTTCACAGCACTTTCTGGTAGCAGCACACATTCCAGGATAGACCTAATATCTGGAGGACAGGCTCAGCAGTTGTATTATCATGTCTCAGGAATGGTCCCTCATTCCATCAGTGACATAAATGGATTTTTCACTGCTAGGATGAGCTTTGCTGCAACTGTTTGCATCCCTAGCCAACATCAAGTGCAGCATCTATTTTGCCGTGATCATTCCACAGGAGCAGACACCAAGGGAAGTTCTGGTTCCTTATTGGACTTCTTTATGCCTTCCTCTTGTTAACACTAATGGCAAAGTGTCTGCAGAAAACACCCTTATGCAAGGATTCAGTCATTCTCTTAGTCCCCTTCTGGCTGAGGGAGATTTGGTCCCCTTTGTTATGACCTCATCTCAAGAAGCAGCCTTGCTTTTTAGATCTCAAACTGGATCTTCTATCCCATCCATCTGGCAAATCTCACAGACATTCTATCCCTCTCACAGACATTCTATCCCTCAAACTGGCAGCATAGTTTCTCAAGTTCCACTAATGAGACATATCAATGCTACACTCCCGGGGTGATCCAGATTCTTTCTGTTTAACAGAAAGCTACCACTGTAAAGTTTACAAAAGTAAATGAAGAGAGTTTGAATCTGGGCACTTAACAGGGACTGTATCCCTTCTACACTCCTGTTCCCTCAGTTTTACAGTTTCAGTCTACTCTCTTCAATTCAGGTTCCAGTTATTCTACTAGAAAAGTTAATTTGGCTGTTATTTGTAATTCCCATCAGGTGTCAATTCCTTAATTCTGGCCTAACAGACGGTATGAAAAGCCTTTCGGGGGGACACCTTCCTTCTCAGACCTGTTAAGGACCTAATATCTCTCTGGGATCACAGTTTTGTATTGCGTGTTCTGGCTTATTCTCCCTTAGAACCTTCCTTCTCATCTGACTTGAAGTACCTTTCTTAGAAGACCTTGCTTCTAGTAACCATTACTTTAGCCAGACAAATTTCTGAATTGTAAGCTTTTTCCTCCAAACGTCCTTATTTAGTTTCCCACAGGTATAGAGTTTCCCCTCAGCATGCCTAAGGTAGCTTCAGAATCCACTCTAAACCAGACTGTTTATCTCCCAGTGTCTTTTTCCTCCAGCATTCCAATAGATGGGAAAAAGAAGTTATGTCCTTACCATAACGTTCCATGTGGAGTGTTCATCTCGCCTTGGTTATTACACATGGGTTCGGAGCCGATCCTCAGCTCCGTGCCGGCCGACTGCAAGCTCTACATCGAGAAGAAGCTCGAGGACATCTAATACCCACAATCCCCCTCTGCCTTTACCTCAGATCTAGTTTGCAAGCAAACCAGACATAAAGCACGCACACATGCCAACTATATACATAAAGTACATATATACAAACATACCAAGAGTATGATAGTAACACTAATACTGCAACAGCAGAAGGAGAATACTCCAGACCAGGCACCAAATTGAACGTTCTTCCTAAGGGTGGGAAGGGTGGGAGTGTAATAACCAAGGCGAGATGAACACTCCACATGGAACGTTATGGTAAGGACATAACTTCTTTATGTGAGAGTGTTCAATCTCGCCTTTGTTCTTACACATGGGTAGCGTCCTAGCTCCATGATCCTGAGGAACTCAAGGGAGAACGTTCTTGAGCACAGTGGAACCAAAGGTTGCCCTATCCCTAGAAACCCTGTCCACTTTGTAATGAGAGATAAATGTATGTGGTTTAGCCCAAGTAGCAGCCGCACAAATAGTGTCTAAAGGTAAGCGAGCTGCGTGAGCCAAAGATGTAGAAACTGATCTGGTAGAATGTCCTCTGGGTTTTGCTGATAATGTTTGGTCAGAAGCTTTATAAACATAAATGATACAGTCAGTTAGCCACTTAGAAAGAGTTCGTTTCGTAACTGCAAGACCCTTTCTGCTGTCAGCAAAAGCTACAAATAGTTGATCAGATTTCCTGTGATCTTTTGTTCTATCCAAATAAAATCGGAGTTGTCTATGGACGTCTAGTTTGTGCAACATATACTCCAATTTATTAGAGTGGTTTTTAAAGAAGGTGGGTAATTCAATGGACTGATTAATATTACTAGAAGAACAAACTTTGGGAAGAAAGGATGGATTAGTGCGTAGGGATACTCTGTCAGAATGAAAAATTAAATAAGGATGTTTGACCGAAAGGGCCTGAAGCTCAGACACCCGTCTAGCAGATGTAATGGCCACTAGAAATAATGTTTTCCATGACAAAAATTTCAAAGTGCAACTTGAAGCTGGTTCAAAGGGTGGTAACATCAATTTAGAGAGCAATAAGTTTAAATTCCATGGTGATGTCGGACTTCTGACTGGTGGTCTGATATGAAAAGAACCTTTTAAAAAGGCTTTACAAAGTCTGTGAGCCATAATAGGCGCACCACTTTCTTCTACATGATAGTTAGAAATGGCAGCTAACTGTACTCTTAAAGTAGCCGGGGAAGCTCCTTCATGAAATAATTCCATCAAGAATTCTAAAACCTTGTTCAACGGAGCTGTAACAGGGTCCAGCTGATGTGACTCCGCTCAGAAGACAAAACGTTTCCACTTACTGGTGTAAGTCTTTGTAGTGGAAACTTTATGAGAGGCTACTAAAATATCTTGAACCGCCGATGTAAGGGGAACCGACCTGGCTAGAAAGGGAAGCGGAGCAGCCAAGCTGCTAGATGGAGAGATTCTAGAGATGGGCGAGGAACTCCTGACGAGTGAGTCAGTAGATCTGGCTCTGGTTCCAGCATCCAAGGTCCCCGAATGCGGTGATGCAATAGAAAGGGAAACCAAATTTGACGAGGCCAGAACGGAGCAATGAGAATAATAGTCCTCTGAAGGTTGTTTGCTTTCTGTAGAAACTTTGCAATCAGGGGAAATGGAGGAAAAGCATATAGGAGACCCGGGGGCCAATCCTGCACCAGCGCGTCCCTGGGGACTTCCCCTGGAGGGGGTAATAGGGCAAAGTAGCTCCTGCATTTGGCGTTCATTGGAGACGCAAACAGATCGCAGGTAGGCTGGCCCCATTTGCGAAAAATCCTTCTCGCAACTGACTGTTTGAGGGACCACTCGTGAGGCAATAGTATTGCCCTGCTCAGCCTGTCGGCTATGACATTGGATGACCGCGGGATGTGCGTTGCGATCAGAAAGCGACCGGTGGACTCTGCCCATTGCCAAATTCTCATGGCCTCTCTGCATAGTTGGTAAGACCTGGTTCCCCTTGCTTGTTTATGTACCAGACTACGGACATGTTGTCTGTCTGAACTGCAATGGTCCCTGGAGGAAGAAGGGGAGCAAAGTGTTGCAACGCCAAAAACACTGCCCTCAACTCCAGAACATTGATGTGCAGATTGTACTCCAGATTGGTCCATTAAGCCTTGGACTGTCTGTCCCTGAAAGATGCCCCCACCCTATCAGGGAAGCGTCCGTGGTTATCGTCGCTGACGGTGCGGGTAGCACAAATGGTCTTCCGCTGGATAGGTTGCAAGTTTGTAACCACCACATTAGGTGTGATTTGCATGTTTTCGTTATCAATATTTCGTGAGTCAGTGGAAGTTGTTGGAATGACCATTGTACAAACAGAAGCCATTGTAGCACTCTCATGTACAGTCTTCCCAATGGTATCGCAATGAGAGAAGCTGCCATGAGACCCAAAACTTTCAGAACAATTTTTGCTGGGGATTTTCTGGACGACAGAAGAAGGGAAATGTTGAATTGAAGTGCTACTATTCTTTCTGTAGGAAGTTTTAGAACTAACTGACGCGTATCTAATTCCGCTCCTATGAATAAGATATGCTGTGATGGCTGTAGCAACGATTTTTCGAAATTTACTGAAATGCCAAGGTGTGTACAAAGTTGTAGGGTGTAATCCCTGGCTTGTACCAGTTGACGCCTGGTGGTGGCAGACAGGAGCCAGTCGTCCAGATACGGAAACACCTGGAATCCTAGGCGCCTCAGATGAGACGCTACCACTGCCATGCATTTGGTGAAGACCCTGGGGCTGTGGTCAGACCAAAGGGCAGGGCTCGAAACTGATAGTGACTGGCTCCCAGCCGAAGCGCAAATGATCCCTGGATGCCCTGGCCATTTTGATGTGGTAGTATGCGTCCTTCAGATCTATTGAGCACATCCAGTCGTCCTTCTGTAAGAATGGAAGGATCGATTGAAGCGTGACCATTCGGAACTTTTCCTTCTTGACAAAGGTGTTGAGATGGCTTAGGTCCAGAATTGGCCTCCAGTCCCCTGTTTTCTTTGGAACTAAAAAGAACCTTGAGTAAGTTCCGAATCCTATTTGGTCCACTGGGACTGGTTGGATGACTCTTTTTTCTAGCAGCTTTGAAATTTCTGTAGCTGCTGGCTGTCGCAGATGGGGTGGTACATCTGGGAGTTTTCTTAGTGGAATGGGGGTGGACAGAAATGGGATTTTGTAACCTCTGGTAACAACGCTTTTTACCCAATTGTCTGAAGAAAGGTTTTGCCAGGCCTGAGGGTATAAAGCTAAGCGACCCCCGACTGCCTCCAGAGCAGGACAGTCGGGCCTCCTCTCAGGAGTGCTGAAAAGGTTTGCCAGGGAGGTTATCCCTGTCACCTTGGTTTTGTGGACCCCCTCTGCCGCCAGGGCGGCGTCTTCCACCTCTGCCCCCCCCTCTGCCTCTAGAGGGGGCATCACTCTGTGTGTTTGGAAAAGATCCTTGGGGTTTTGAAACCACATTTTTCCACCACGTTGCCCTTTGGGGTACGGTCTGGAAGGGTGGAAAACGGACTCCGACAGCAGACAGAGTCTTTCCCTCCTGTTCACACCGGGTAAGGGTCTCCTTTACTTTAGGGCCAAAAGTGTGGCTCCGTCAAATGGGGCGTTAGTAAAGGAAGACTTGAAGGCTTCCACAAATGAACATAAGCGCATCCAGGATTGCCTACGAAGAGCAATCGCTGAAGCCGCTGCCCTACTCGATCCTTCGGCTGCATAGGATATCAGCCTCATGGACGAGTTCACAATGGACGTAAGGGTGTTGAGATGCGCTGTAACTTTCTCTGAGACCGCGGCATCTGTAGCACCCTGGAGGGTATCTCCCAACTCTTTGACTAGATCCCTCTGTAAACGTGTAAAATGAGACAAATAGTTCAGGGAACGCATAGAGAAAGCCGCTGAACTGAAAATGCGCTTCCCGTATCTGTCCATGGTCCTAGAATCTTTGTTAGGCGGATGGACAGATGAGGAAGACTCCGACATCTCCTTTTTCGTGGCCACTGCCACCACCATGGCGTCTACTGGAACCCCTTTGGTGAGGTAAGCTTTGTCCTGCGGTGCCGTGATGTATTTATTCGGCTTCCTAGGGACTGGTTCCACCGTATCAGGAGTCTCCCACGCCCTTCGAGCAATTAATTCCATTAACTCATCAAAGGGCGGAGTGACCCAGGAGGAGGAAGGACGGGCACCAAATGCCTTCAGCAAAACTGACTCATCCTCAGAAGGGGGGAGGGCTTGCCAGTCACCTCTCTGTTTTAGGATCTCCAAGATGTCAGAAAAAGAGACATCCTCTGAAGGTGACTTAGGGGACCCTTCTGACTCATCTAAGTCAGTATCAGATGTCAAGGATTCTTGTGGAGAATCCAAGTGTCTCCTCTTACACAGTCTTTTCCTAGGAACTTCTTCGTGGGAGCATCCGAAGAAGCCTCCGAGGAAGAGGGGCACCCTCCAGGGGTGGCTGAGACACTGGTGCCCGGCGCTTGGGCGTGGCCGTGGGTGCAGAGGAGGATAACGGTCCTTTGTGGGAGGAGAAGCTGTACCTGCTGATGTGGTTGTCTGGGTAGACAACACCTTCCTCATGGTCGAAGGCCCCCGGGTCCCGAGTCGAGGTATCTCCCGGTTCGAAGAAATGGGAAGAATCCCGAAACAGGAGCCGAAGGCACCGACCCGAGGACGGAACCGAATCGATCCGTGCGAGGCCCGAGAGAGCGTCGGAACGAAACATCGGTCCGACTCGGTCCCGGAACCAAGGGCGGATCTTCGCCCCGAGACTCCGGTACCGGATCGGATGGAGTCGAGGTGAACGGTGCCGACCGAGAAAAAGACGGTTCTGGCACCGAGGGCTCCACAATCATCAGATCAGCTTCTTCCGGCTCCGAAGACTGGACAGGTCTCGGAGGAGGAACAGATGGAGATAGTGGCAGGCCTTCAAGTCTCGACATCAACTGAGAGGAGACCAAGATAAGCTTGGATAGGGCCGTATGCTCCATCAGTTTCTGCACCACACGGTCCACGTCGGTGTCGGAAAGGGGCCTAGAAGAACGAGTCGAAGGGATCGAAGACGGAGCCGACCTCAGCAGAGTCGGTGGAGGGAGCTCCGTCACCGGTTCCAAGACTCGAGGCTCGGAAACTGCCAACAGTTGAACACTCGGCCCCGAAGTCTGTGGAACCGGTGATCTAACTAGACCCGAAGAGCTCGGAGCCGATGACTTTGGCTCCGGCGCCGACCTTCAAGACTTGGATGCCTGGTCTGAAGCATCCAGAGCCTCCTGGAAAGAGGGTTTCAACAATCCTCTATCCATCAGTTTCCTCGCCTATCTGTCATGACCCTCCCACTAAAAGAGTGACAAATAGAGCAGTCCTCTTGTAAGTGGAGAGGGCCAAGACAGTAGACACAGGAACTGTGGTTGTCTGTGACCGACATCTTTTGGCCACACTGACAACGTTTGAAGCCAGATTTTATTTTCTCAGACATACTGACAAAGAAAGAGACAGTCCAGTCCAGTAAAAGTCAAATCCAGTAACAGTGTCAAATCCGGTAATTGAAAGTCCGTTTGATAATTGCTTAAAAAGCAAGACTACAACAAGTTTCTAGTCAAAAGTGTCCAAGTAGGGGTGGTAGGCCCCGAAAAACTCTATACCCGAAAGTTAAGTAAGTTAAACTATTCTAAGGTACCGAGAATTCCTAATCCACTCACACACCGTACTCTACTTTAATTAACTAGATTTAAAAGAAATTTTTTTGAAATTTAAACAGAATAGATAAAAATCTTATCTGTAAAGCCTCGAGCTAGCCTCCAGCGATGCGTATGCAGCAGCGGCAAACTAGATCTGGGATAAAGGCAGAGGGGGATTGTGGGTATTAGATGTCCTCGAGCTTCTTCTCGATGCAGAGCTTGCAGTCGGCCGGCACGGAGCCGAGGATCGGCTCCGAACCCATGTGTAAGAACAAAGGCGAGATTGAACACTCTCACATCATTTGATGCTATGTTGTCCTTCTCGCCTTCTTCCTTACTAGATGGGTTTGGAGCCGATACTCTGCTCCGACTCGGCCAACATACCAGTTCTAAGTCTCTGACTTGGCTCGTGGCTCAATACCTTTCCCACAATGCATTGGAGTAACCCCCAGATCTAATTTGCAGCTTGATGAGTTCAGATGCTCTCTTGTTTGCCATGGCTAAGTGTTTTTTGATTACATTTCTAATAGCTGTTTTTGACAAATTTCTTCTTATTAGAGTTATTGTAGTACTCGGATTAGACAGTTTAACATTTTATAAGCTTTTTTGGCATAAGTGTTTTCTCGCCTGTTTGTGTGTTGCTTATTGCCTGTCGTTTCTTCTCTAGGCCTATCCTATCCCTGTCAGTCTTGTAGTACTTGTGTATTAACTTTATCTCATTTAAGTTAGAGAGTTAAAGGTAACCCTTTTTTTTTTTTTTTTTTTTTTAATTAGAGGGTTTGTGTTGTCTGTCCCCATCAGCTTGGCTAGGTCCGTTTAAGTTAGAGGGCCTAGCGCCCGTTTAACTTAGATGGTAGAGCTTTACTTTCCTTTACTGTTTTTTGTGTGTGTGTGCTTAGCTTAGCTTTTTGGTATCAGTTTCTTGCACTTTATTGTAGTTTATTGCAGTGT
The DNA here is from genome assembly GCF_019279795.1 of Protopterus annectens. Lineage (NCBI taxonomy): Eukaryota > Metazoa > Chordata > Ceratodontiformes > Protopteridae > Protopterus > Protopterus annectens. The sequence continues at coordinate 136,588,311 of NC_056745.1, forward strand.
CAGCATGTCTAAAGACTCTAGAGACAAAGAACCCAAAGTCTCTGGGTTCAAGAAATGCCAGCAATGCTCCCAAAAAATGTCCATTACTGATGAGCACACTGTGTGGGTGTGTGTGTGTGTGTGTGTGTGTGTGTGTGTGTGTGTGTGTGTGTGTGTACTGCTTAAGTGCTATTCACTTGCAGGAATCCTGCAGTTTTTGTCACTCCTTCATCTCTCGAGTATTACATGAGAGGAAAAACAAATTGATTTTATGAGGTTTAATAAAGCCTTCTTTTGATGAGGCTTTAACCAGTGACAAGTCTAAGAGACCTTCCTCTTCGTCTTCTTCCTCTGCTCATTCAGAGCCTCCAAAGAAATTTCCTAAGTTGACTGAAAAATCTATCTCCTCGGCTTCACTGCCTTCGGAACCGAGGGAGACAGTCTCTGCAGACAGATCTAGCTATTCGGTTCCAAAGACGTCGGAACCGATAGAGACTACTTCTTGAGCCAGTCCATGGAATTAGAACCGGTGTCTCAGACTTTGAGATCCCCTGTTCTTCAAAGGTCTCGATCTCCCACTCTTTCATCCAGGTCCTCTAGGAGCTTATCAGATGACAATGTGGATAAGGTGGTTCGCAGGCTTTTGAAGTCGCCGGCGCTGGCAAAATTGTTCTTGGCTGCAACCTCACCGGTCTCGGAGCCATCTAAGATGACTACTTCCACTATTCCTCTGCCGAGCCAAGCTGGATCTTTGGAGCCAGAAAGCTAGATACCTCCTGTGGTAGACCCTTTGTTCCTGAGACCCCTTCAGGATTCTTCAGAACTGTTGCCTGCTCCGACACTTTCGGTGCCATCCGTGGTGTCTAGGAGCCGTAGTTCTCTGGTCTGCTTTGGTGGGGAGTCTCAGACCCAAGTCTCTTCTGTTCCTAGGCTGCACGTCAGCGGGTCGGCTCAGCTGAGCTCGGCTAAGAGCCAGTCTCCTTGGTGCCGGGGATTTTCTCTGTTTCCTGGGAGCCAGGGGTGTCCTCAGAGCCGGGGGTGATCAGCCTTCGAGGTGATGAGGAGTGTGCTATCCCCTTCTGCAAGCTCTACTCGGGGATACTGGCATTCTTCCCCCTCAGGCACCGGCGTTTGCTTCAGCACCATCCTATCCACAGGGCAGCAGAGATTCAGGGCCTCAGGAAGTCCCACTGGGCAAGCCCCACTCTTCCGAGACTTCCCCAGACTACCCATCTGAGGAGCCATCTCAGAAGAGTACATGCAAGAGGAAGCATGTAGACTCCCCTGATGAGTCCATTACTTCTGACACTGACCTTGAGGAAGCAGAAGGGTCCCCATGGTCGCCCTCTGAAGATATCTCTTTCTCAGATATCTTGAAGATCCTAAAACACAGAGGCGGCTGGAAACCCATCAACCCTTCTGATGAGGAGTCAGTGTACCTGAAGTCCTACGGATCTCAACCTTCAGCCTCCTGGGTTTCTCTGCCTTTCGATGAGCTCATGGATTTAGTTAGTTGGAAGGCGTGGGAGTCATCAGAGACTATAGAGCCAGTCCCTAGGAGGCCAAATAAGTTCTTGTCAGCTTCTTTGCATAAGGAATTTCTATCAAAAGGCGTTCCCGTAGATGCTATGGTGGTGGTGGCAGCCAACAAAAAGGAACTCTCTGAGATGTCCTCATCTGTCCATCCACCGAATAAGAAGTCTGGAACGATGGACAGATATGGGAAGCATGTTTTTTTCATTATCTGCTTTCACCCCCAGATTGCTGAACTACCTCACACACTTCACAAGACTTCAAAGACATCTCCTGAAGGAGTTAGGAGATACTCTATAAGGTTCATTAACTGCGGGGGTCTCAAAAAAAGTGACCACGCAGCTATCCACCTTAAATTCCATAGTCAACTCCTCCATGAGGCTAATATCCTATGCTGCAGATGGAGCAAGCAGGGCAGCTGGTTTCCCTGAGGAGGCACTCCTGGATGTGCTTGTGCAACTTTATGGAGCCCTTCAAGTCTGCCTTTACCAACGCCCCTTTTGATGGTTCCTCTCTTTTTGAACCAAAGGTCAAGGACACACTCACCAGATGCGAGCAGGAAGGGAAAACTCTCTCTGCAATTGGAGTACGTTTTTCCGTACCTTCAAGACCTTATCCTAAGTGCCAGAAGAGTGGAGAAATGTGTTTTGAAAGATCCCAGGGAGTTTTTCAAGACTCACAAGGTAAGCCCTTCTGTAGGGTCAGAGGGGGAGGCAATAATGCTAGATGGGGGGGGGGGTCCACAAAGTCAGGGTGACCGCGATTCCTTTCGAGGCCATCCCTATCAGCGCTCCTGAAAGGAGGCCCGACTGCTCTTCTCTGGAGGCAGTCGGGGGAAGATTAACTTTGTACTCAGAAGCCTGGCGAAATATCACAAGAGACAAGTGGGTACAAAGCACAATATCCAGAGGATATTCCATTCCCTTTTGCCATTCCATTCCACAGATCAAAAAAATCCCAGATGTTCCACACAGTCAGAGAGAACAATGCAACAACAGCATTTCAGGAGTTGCTAAACAAAAGAGTCATCCAAGAAGTCCCCGCAGACCAAATAGGATTCAGAACTTACTCAAGATTCTTTTTAGTACCAAAAAGAACAGTGGACTGGAGACCCATTTCGGATCTCAGCAAGTTGAACGAATCTGTAAAGAAGTCCAAGTTCCGAATGGTGACACTACAGTCTGTTCTTCCCTTTTTAGGAAAAGATGATTGGATGTGCTCAACAGACCTCCAAGATGTGTACTACCACATAAAAATGGACAGAGCACCAAGGAGTCATCTACGCCTCTGGCTGGAAGCCAGTCTTTATCAGTTTTGAGCTCTGCCCTTTGGTCTCACTACAGCCCCCAGAGTGTTCACCAAATGTAGGGCAGTAGTAACAGCTCACCTGAGACACCTAGGATTCCAAGTGTTCACATACCTGGACGACTGGCTTCTATCTGCCACCACCAAGCATCTACTTCTACAGGCCAGGGACACTACACTGGAACTTTGTACTCAGTTAGGCATAACAGTGAATTTTCAAAAATCTGCCTTGTTGCCTTGTCAATGTATTATATTTATCGGTGCTGATCTAGACACCACTTCTATGATGGCTCACCTTCCACCCAACAGAGTCTCTGTCCTCAAAAAGCAAATAGTCGATATTCTCCCCAGGAGCAAAGTAAAAGCAAAAGTAGTCCTAACACTTCTTGGAACCATGGCGTCAACCATAACTCTTGTCCCTCTAGCCAGGATGCACATGAGAATCCTTCAGTGGCTTCTCTTTGCTCAGTGGTCTCTTCAAGAACTTCCTATGTCCCATCAGATAACGATAACGAATTCATGCAAGCGAGATCTCCGATGGTGGCTTCTCTCCGATCATGTTGCTCTCAGAAGATCCTTTGTTCCACAACAACCTGTTGCTACTGTGACCACAGACACTTCCCAGATAGGATGGGGGGCATTATCTGGGAAGAACAGTCCAAGGCACATGGCTATTACACGAGGCTCAGTTGCACATCAGTGTTCTAGAGGTGAGAGCAGTGCTTCTGGCATTGCAAACACTTCAGGACTCCCTCCCACTAGGAACAATTGCAATCCAGTCAGACAACATGTCTGTAGTCTGGTACGTAAACAAGCAAGGAGGAACCCAATCATACCCTCTTTGTTGAGAGGAGCTAAGAGTATGGCAATGGGCAATCTCTTCCCAATGTTTTCTGGTAGCAACCCACATCCCGGGGAAATCCAAAATGATAGCCGACAAGCTCAGCAGGGCAATTTTAATGCCTCACAGGGGGTCTCTGAAACAGAACATAGCAGACAAGATTTTCCGGACTTGGGGCCAGCCTTGCTGTCACCTATTTGCAACCCCCTGGACACCAAATGCAGCAGCTACTTTGCCCTAATCCCCCCCAGTGGGGGAGACACCGAGAGACACACTCATCCACGATTGGCCCTCAGGACTACTGTATGCCTTCCCTCCCTTTCCACTAATTCCCAAAGTCATTCAGAAAGCCAAGATCTTGAGAAGCAGGCTAATTCTCATTGCTCTATATTGGCCTCATCAGATTTGGTTCCCTTTCCATTGGCCTCATCTTCAGGAGAAGCCATGGACTTTGGACCTAGTCCCAGACCTTCTGACTCATATGTCGGGTGCGCTTCATCCTTCTCTCCAGACCCTCAATTTGACAGCTTGGCTGCTCCGCTTCCAAACATTGTCGGGCTTCAAGATTTTACTCCAGCAGTCAAACACATCCTGGTCTCTTCTCATAAGGCTTCCACCAGGGAATTGTATTCCAGCATATGGAAGAGATTCTTCTACTGGGCAAGTGCAAGAGACATAGATCCCTTCTGTTCCTCTATTAGTTCAATTTTAGAATTCTTAGTGGAACTTTTTCAGCAAGGCTCTGCTGCAGCAACAATTAAAGTCCAATTAGCTGCAATTTCCAGTTATCACATCAGCGAATACACTCCTAATCTCATGTCACACAGGCTGTGTAAAGCATTCTTAAAAGGAACTTGTTTGTTGAGGCCTCCCATTAAAGAACCTCTATCACCTTGGACCTAAATTTAATTCTCACTTTTCTGACTTTACCCCCTTTTGACCCTGCTTCTTCATGCGATCTAATGTTTCTCTCCTTGAAGACCATCTTATTAGTGGCCATTACATCTGCACGCAGAGTCTTGGAGCTGCAAACCCTATCAATTAAGCCACCATATCTAATCTTTCATAATGATAGAGTATCCTTGAGGACTAACCCATCTTTTCATGCTAAAAGTCTGCTCCAATCCAATTTGAACCAGTCTATTGAACTTATTTTCTTTCCTAATCATTTCAACAAGGCAGAATACAAAGTGCATCAATTGGCAACTGAAATTTTATTTACATAGAACCAAAGATTTCTTTTCTTTTTCTCAAGCAAAGTGAGGCAAACCAGTATCAAAAGTCACACTCTCAAACTGGGTTTTATTATACAGATATATATATATATATATATATATATATATATAATTCAAACAGTAGAAGTCTACCTTTCAGAATCAAACGCCATTCAACTACAGCTCTAGCAACTTCATCTGGTTACTATGCTAGACTATCTATGGACAGCATTTGTGCAGCAGCTACATAGGCCAGGCCCCATACTTTTATTACTCATTACAAGGTAGATTTGACCTCCAGGGACAGTGCTTCTTTTGGGTCCACAATGCTCAAAGGTGTACTCCCATGAGCCACCTGGGAAAATGGTGCTAGGGTCGCTGTCCCATCCAGCAAGAAAGAAGGCAAGAGGGACAACGTCACATAAAGAAGTTATGTACTTACCATAATGTTCCATGTTTGTTGTCCTCTCTCGCCCTTCATTCTTACCTCCCTCCCTCCTTCCCCCAGCCAAAGCTCCTAGAGGACTTGGATAAGAGTTTTTTCTTTCCTTTCACTGAGAAAGTTCCTCTGAAATTGCTTGTTTTTCCTCTTATGTATATATTGTATATATATATTTTTCATGTTACATAGAAAGGAGTATACATTCCGTTTATGGCTAGCACCAAATGAGATCTGGGGGTTACTCCAATGCATTGTGGGATAGGTATTGAGCCACAAGCCAAGTCAGAGACTTTGAGCTAATATATTGGCCAAGTCAGAGCCAAGTATTGGCTTTGAACCCATCCAGTAATTAAGAAGCATGAGAGAGGACAACAAACATGGAACGTTATGGTAAGTACATAACTTCTTTTTACATTTGTTGGATGTTCACAGATAACTACATTTTTACTTGCATCATACTAAAACTATTCAGAAAAGCAAACAACTTTTCATTTTTTTTTATTTTACAATTTGGGCTGAAAGGTCTTCAAGACTGATGGTGGTCTGACTATATAATCTTTATATATTACCCTTAACAATCGACCCATGACATCCAAATTCAAGTCACATTCTACAAAAGCCATTACAGCTTCTTCAGTATTCTTCAAGTGTTCTTTGATTGATGATGCTTGTGCTTCAGCAACCTGATCTACTCAGCACACTTTTGCTAAGCACTACAAATTGGAAGTGATCTCTAGGTCAAGGTCCTTCTTTTGGGGCTGTTGTTCTTAGAGGCATCCTGTCATAATTCCACCCAAGACTTGGTAGCTGTGGGATTTTTTTCCCTACAAGTAAAAGTAGACATATGGGATAATGTAAGATATAGACGTAATGCACTTACTGTAATGCTGGAGCATCATTGTCCCTAGTCTGTCCACTTTACTTCAACAATCCATCTTCCACCCACCGTCAAATTCTCATTCAACTTTTACTGCTAGACAGACCTTGTAAACCTGTGCAGAAGCTTGTCCTCTCAGTTGTCACAACCCCTTCCTTACTACCTCTTACTCCTTTTGTTTATGTTTATGCAGCAAATTTGATCTGAGAGCTACAGAGGGAGACAAATACATCATGGGAGCGGGGAAGGAGCTCATGCATTTTTGAGTAGCTGCAGTTGCCAGATTAGATCCACCTAATGGTGAATTTCCACAACTGGAAGTGGATGGACCAGGGATAATGAATGTCTAGTGTCATGGTAAGTACATAACTTGGGTTTATATTCAATAGCATAGGAAAAGGAGATTCAAGATGGCCAGGACAGAGTGAAATGCCTTGCACCAACTTGTTTCTCATAAAGAGGAGCAGTGATGTTCAAGGGAACATAGATAATACATCTCATCTGCTGCTGCTGTAGCTTCTGCAAAGCCTGTCTAATGTGCCTTCAGAGAAGAAAAGGGTAAACAGAGCACAGAACTCAATGAGACAGGGTAGCTTCAGAACTGGTATAGGAATAAGTTGACGGTATACCTCTTCACCATTATGTCCAGATAGCATGTAATTGCAGATACAAAATTAGTCAGAATTAAGGGTACTTTTACTGATATAATCTATCAGTATTTTACAATTTAGTCATTTTTAAGGCCCCCAACCTTTACCAAGGGCTGAATAGTCTGGATTTTGTTTTGGTGCTGCTGTTAACATTGTAACAGCCTAAATATGTCTGAAATCATAATGGGCTTCTTATTGTTGCAACTACATGTAGATTATATTCTACTCTTAAGTTTGGTTGCAGTTTATAGTATCCCTCTACCTACATTCTGAAATATACTTTCTGTATTCTGGAGGTCTTTTCCAACTGTTTTTTTTCTGTTAAGCAGCATTTGGGTGCATTTGGCACATTTTGTTTTTTATAGTTCATTTATTTTTTTAACTAGGTAAGCTTACCATGTATTTCTTTTCAGGATCTTAACAGGAGCATTGTCTGTTTAAGTAACTTGCTCAGAAATGAAATGTTTAAAAACAGATTAGTGGAATCAGAAGGACTACAAATGAAGCCATTAGCAGCTCATAGCCTTAAACCTGTATTAAAGAATTGCTGTAGTCTTCCCTTATAAGGCCCATTGTTGAGTACAACGTCCCTTTCGGCATGTACCTTGCAAAGCACATGCAGCAGCTGGAGAGACCACAGAGGTTCCTCACCAGGACAGCAAAGGGGCCTCAAACATCTACATAGGCTAAAAGCCCTATCCTCTACTCAGTTTCATACAGACTCCTCAGAGGTGAACTCTGTCTGGCACACAAGGCGATCACGGACCCCAACTTGATGGGTCTGCTGCATATCTGCAAGTCAAGCTCCACTTGAGTAATCCACACGCGCAGCCTCATCCTGGTCTCTGACATCAATAAGACTTGTTGGTGGAACAGATTTGTGTCCCAGAGACTCCTCCATCTCTGGAATAGACACCCTCTCCACATCAAGCAGAGTACCTCTTTACACCTTTTTAAACGCAACTTGGATAACTGGATGGGAAACAGAAAATATACTCCTGGGATTCCACCCATGTCCCTGCTGGATGGGGGCATTGGGTGCTGATTTGTCTAAACATGGGCTAAACTCTTGGTTAGGCTTATAAGGGCCTCAGTGCCAATAGCCTAGTAACCTCCTATGATCCTATGTAATTGTTGCAGACAGCTTTCCAGTAAGTCATTGTTTTATGCCTTTTTGAGATCTTCTCTTGTTTTAGTTTGCAACAGTGATTCTAGGACCTGTCAACTTCCTCTTCTGTAAACAGGTATGCCCTCGTGTTTGGACTAAACCACATGTAATAGTTATGACCTTTTCTTCCCTCTCTGTCCTGTCCCTTATATTTTCCTGTGATTACTTTATATACCTATATTTTAGCTCTGCTTCTATCCATAATTTTATGAAGGAAATATAAGTCTAAGTCTTTGAGCTAGTCCTAATTCACTACTCCCTGTTGTATATGGCTTCTATAAATAAGCACATCACTCCATCTGGGGTCTCACCAGTAGCTTGAAGAAGGAAAGGAACACACTTTTGTTTTTCAGTGTAGTACTCAGTCTACACACCTTATGTTTTGATGTCTGTTGGTTTTTCCAGTCAAATTGTTCTTGGTATCCTGTTACTGTTATAAGCATTAGGTTATTGAGTGAGCTGAGTATGAGGGGTAAGGTCTGAGGATTATGATTTTATTTAGATGAAACCATCTGACTCTGTGTGAGAAATTGTTGACAAAAGCATTCGAACAGCAGGCAAGTAATGCTTTGAATCTGTTCCTGAAATATTGTGTCCGTTTTTAAGATCTTTCTTGAAACTAGATGTGAAACTGGTGAATGAAGTACTGAAAAGGTTCCCAAGGATGCTGTGGTGACTTTAATTTTGAGTTATGAATGGATGCTTCAGTGACTGGGAATGTACACTCTGGAAAAATAAATCATAGAAGATGTGATTTTTGGAATGGAGGTTTATAAGCAGAATAGTGGTAGAGATAAGATTATAGGTTCATAGGTTCATAGGTTGGTACAAGGCTATCGGTCCTAGGGCCTATACAAGCCTAGCTATAACAATTCCCTGGATATTTCTTCCCACAATATTTACTTCCCTGGACCCCTGTCTAGCAGGGCGACTGACATGATTCCCGGGGTGAATTTCCTATCTCCCATCCAATCGTCAAGGTTTCTTTTGAAGAAGGCCAAGGAGGCGCTCTGCTTGACACGTATGGGCAGTCTGTTCCAGAGTATGGGAAGTCTCTGGGTCAGGAACCTATCCCTCTAGCATGTTTTGTTCATTGTGATGACAAGGTTTAGATCCCTGGAGCATGTGGCTCTGAGGGATTGAGATTTCTTTAAGTGGAGCATGTCCAAACAGCTCAGGGTTTGACATGGCCTTGTATGTTAAGTAGAGATCACCTCTGAGTATACGATATGCCACAGAGTATAGCTTGAGTTTTTTTTAGATGGTCAGCATATGGCATCTGCTTTAGGCCTGTGATTCTTTTAGTGAGGTATTTCTGCGGCCTTTCCAGCTGTTGCAGATGTCTTGTAAGGTACATACCAAATGAGGCGTTATACTCCATAATGGGTCTAATGAGGGATGAGTACAGTGGGAAAATGACCTCCTTTTTTCTAGATGAAAATCCCTTAGTGATGAGGTGTGCCACATAGAAGGATTTCCTGACTGTTGTGGCGATGTGGTATCGAAGGTGAGACCACTGTCCACCTTAGAAGGATTTCCTGACTGTTGTGGTGATGTGGTATCGAAGGTGAGACCACTGTCCACCTGTGTCCCTAAGTCTCTCATCACAGTTTCGATGTTTAGTGTACTGCCACCTATGTGGTAATTCATGGATACATGTTTTTTTCCAAAGGGGATAACTATACATTTCTTGGCATTAAGCTTGAGACCATGGCTCTGGCACCAAGCATCTGTTTCTTTAAGGCTCTTTTGTAGAATATCCACATCATTTGGGGATTCAATAATGGCTCCCAGTTTGCAGTCATCTGAGAACTTTGTTAGCCAGAGTCATTAGTGTTGGCCTGTACTTTAGAGAAGTAGATTCCAAACAAGAGTGGTCCCAGGACTGAACCCTGAGGTACTCCACTTGTCACTTGTCTGGAGCTGGATTTGGAGTCGGCTACTTTTACAGTCTGGGTTCTGTCAGTAAGCCAGTTGGCAACCCATTGAGTGACGTAGGGATTTATGCCCAGCTTAGTAAGTTTATCTATGATTCCAGAGTGGGGGATGGTGTTGAAGGCCTTGGCGAGGTCCCTATAGGCTGTGTGGACCACCTTACCCATGTCCACAGCTCTGGAGACTGATTAGAAGAAGTCAATCAGGTTCAGGAGACAAGATCGGCCCTTCACAAACCCAAACTGGGTGGGGTCCAGTGTTTGAAGGTTGCCAATGTCTTTGTTTATATGTTCCATGTTATTAGAAATAATTGGGTTTGATGGCATAAGGTAATATAAACAATACTTGAATGAAAAAAATAAGAAAGAGCAGGCTTCAAAACGATTTACATCAGTAAGTATATTGTGAATCCTTCATTAATTTTTAAGGATGATCACAGATCTAGATGAGGATTCCATCAAACTACCTATGCTTGTTCCTTTTTTTTTTGAGTACATTACTTCTGTAGTTTCCCCAAAATTGTGTTTCTTTTTTCTGATTTCTGATGGAAAAAATGAGCTGTAGTGGAACACACCCTGCCTTTTATAATGAATGAAATTATGTCTAATACAAATATATCAGCAGGAGAGCAACGTCTGTCATGAATTTCTTTGCACGTCTACATCAGACTGCTGTCTGGTGGCTGGGTATTTATCATGCATTGCCTGCTAATGAAGGTGGCTTCATAGATAAAATGCAATGATAGATGCATTGTATAACTGTCTTTTCTGTCACACATAGATACAACCAACTATATCCCTAACTTCCAGTCACTGGAGTGTAGACCCTGTCGCATTTTTTTTCCTAATTTATAACGATTCTGTCAAATTTGTGAATATTTCCCTTTTAAAGCTGACTGTATAACTGCTAGCAGGAGAACCACTAACGTCTAAACACTAAAACGCTGAATATATCTGTAGTACATCATAGGCTTGCCACCTTTTTACTGGTGTTTCAAGTCTTTCTTAAATTAAATAAGTTTTAATGAATGCATGCTGATGGGAGGACATATGTGTTCTTCAGTGTTTAAGAAGTTGCCAGCTTGCCTGTGTTACTTAGTAACTGCAATGCTCCTTGCAGAGTATCATTTTTTTATATCGTAATTGGCCTGAAATTAAAGCAAAGAAAACCTGAAGCATTTCTTAATGTGTGATTTTAAGTGAAGAACACCTCCACATATCTTTGCATCTTTTACTTTAACAGTACTTTTGGCATAAGTCACTGCTGTAGTTTGCACTTAAGCTTTTAGATTTTCACACATGCAGTGCAAGTGGGATCTGGATTAATGAAGAATTAGCAAGATAAGATGCAGCACTGATACCAAGCAGTTATGCTATAGAAATGGAAATGAGTTACATAATGATATATATCAATCAAGTCCTAAATCAGCAGTAATACCTCTCTGAAGGATGTGAAGTAACATGGGTGTTTAGGGCTTTTTTAATTTAAAGGCCATGGGCTGAGGATAACAGATGTTGTAAAAGGCTAAAAGTTTTTATAAGGAAATGGCTATGCCTTAGAGGTGGAATAAAAAGGTGGTTTGTCTGTTCATGATAAAAGGCATGCAACATTTAAAGGGGCAGGGCAGAAACTACCAGGAGGTGTTTCTAAAGAGAAACAAAGTAAAACAAATTTTCTGTCAAATAATTAAGACTTACTCCAGTGGTGTAGAGGGATAAAACTCTTGACTATGGCCCAATTTCAATTTGCGGCTCAGGCAACTGACAGAGTGCCATGGAGGGATGGGCGATCCTTTGGGCATCTACAGCATTGATCCCTGGTGGAGACCAGGGGTTAGGAGGTGTGATCCATGGGGGAGGAGGATGGAGGAATGGCTAAGCTGCTGGGGAGGCAATGTAATATGTTGCACATTTCCACTGCATGCCTGCTCCTTGGATACAACCAGGGGTTCCACAAGGGAAGGAGTAATGAGAAATGGGGTAGGTCAAAATAAAAAATCCCGCTGCTTGAAAATAGACGCAATGACTTTTCCCCCAAGACATCCTTAAGATCCTCCCTGGCCACAGCTCAAATTTGTGTAGTGGACCAGAGGTTGATTGGTATGCCAGTATACACTGTGAAAGACATGGAGCACTGAGAAGAATGTCAGAGTGACAAAAGGGGTGAAAAAAGATACAAAAAAATTAAGAAGTAAGGCTTCACATACACAACTGCATAATGTTAGATTTAATGGCATGCAGATGAAATGTGAGACATTTAAGAACTATAACGTTAAGATTTCCTTACAAAAAATAAATATAAGTTCCTATTGTGGGGGACTGCACCCTCTTGAACCTCCAACATGAGTGCTATGCCACCCAACCGTTTATATATAATCCTGAGGTCACACTACCTTGGAGTAAGATAAGCATTTGCTTATCTGTGAAGCCACAATAACTCATAGAAAGGATAATACTTTGTTCACGTGAAAAAAACAATGTATATTTCTATTTAAATGCAGTGTTACCTCAGAGTTATTACATATAGGTAGAAGTATGAGGTGCTACCTACACTAGGGGAAGCAGGGGACACAACTCTTTCTTGCAAAAATACATTTTACATATTTTTCTGTCAGCTCAATTTTTGTCAGGTTAGATATTTGAAGCTCTACATAAACACTAGGTACCTAGGAGGAACAGCCATAGAGAAAAAGGTATTTTGAAGTGAGAAAAAAGTGATATGTGTTGTAGGCAGCATTGTTTTGGTACTAAGCATAATTTTTTTAAATTTTTTGGAAATCATCAAGGATGTTATCTTAAGGAATGCAGAAGAATGATAAACAGAACATACAAAGGGTAGGTATGCCAGAGTTACACTCAAACATAGTGACAAAACATATACAATCTAGATGCTAGGGATGTTAATTAGGTGTGGTGGTGCAGGCAAGGTGGAACATGGACCTACAGCCATCTCTTTTTCTCAGGAGGTATTGCACAGGATAGTTCCTAACTCTCATAGGACCTTGCAGGTAGGTTCAACTGCCACTTCATTTGCATAAGAGTGAATATTACCCTCCAGCTGCACTGAATACTCATGACAGGAGTCATAGATACTTTCTCTAGAACACATGGTATTTCCAGTAAGGTGCTACAGTGCAGCATTTTCTTATATCTGTGTTATCTACAGTGTATGGCAGTAGCTGTTGCATCATGTTTTCTATCTGCAGGAGGTTGGTCATGCTGCCATTCTGCAGTTGGAAGGCCTTCCCAGATACATCCTGTGGTGCATATACCATGGTATTTAGTGTGCAGTGGTGTGGCAGGACTGGTATAGCAGAGCCCTAACTTACCACTGGGGAAGACTAGCAGAATTAGTAGCTGATAAGATCAAAACTTGGCTACAAATAAAATTTAGTATAACAACAAGCTTAAGTGGGCGTAGAACAGTAGAATGAAAGCCACTAGAGGTAGGTGTAAACACCAACCACATCAACAGTGCATCCACCCCAGATGGATAGATGGAGAGCATTTCCTAGTTCACATTCCACTCATCAGTAGCCATGATACAATATATTAGATAGGTTAGAAAAAACTGAAACATAATTGTTTGACAGCATTGTCTAACATATATACTATGAACTGTAAAGAAGACATGCTGTCCATGCCCTGAAAAAGAAAAACAGAAATTTATGTCCATTTGGAAACTTTAGTGCTAAATTGCTAACAAGGTTACTTAATTGTGGTTCCCTAAGAAATATTTTATAAGCTAGTTTTTAAACAGAGAAACCAGTTCCTCTGTTAGCCTAATTAGCAAGGCAAGCATATCTTTAATTCCATAGTCTGCTTTGACACCACCTTCTCAAGGCTAATTGTTGCAAAGCCTTGTGTTGAAGTTTATATTCTACGTTTGCTTTAGTGAGACTAGTGTATGTATACAAGCAGCTGTTGTTGTGGAGTATTTGTGTAGAGAAGAATGAACAGTATATTTATTATGGAAGAAGGTGAATACTGAGTTGATTCAGTAAACACTGCCTTTATTGTCCCGATTAGTTCCCCAATGATATAATTCAGTACACAAGTTTTATTCATTATTTATTAATTGTATTACGAAACAATAATCACAAGTCAAAGTACTGATCTGTGAGAGGATGATCCTTAGAAATAATCAGAAAGTGTGGTAAGACACAAAAAAGTACTGAATTTTAAATCAGCTCAAAATTATTTTACCACCTTCAAACATGTATCTAACCTTTGTTGTAGCACTTGTGATAACACTTTTGTATTTCAAAATATAGTGTTAAATATGTAATTTTGTTTAAAACACACTTTAAGCTTTATGTACATCACAAACATAGCTGACCATTTTAAAAGTGCAGCAAGCTGTCAGGGGTGTGCATTCTACAGGTATTATTGCACATTTAGGTTCTTGTATTGCATTCACAGTTTAGGGCTTGTGCAGCATAGCACCCTTGGGAATGCACTATTACCTCAACAATCCATACAACATTGTGCATTATTGCTTAAGTATGAAATATACCTGGCAGTGTTGCTGCCAGTGCCTTACAGCACGAATACCTCAGCTGCACTTATTCTCAAATAATATATTGTACAGTTAACATAGGCAAATAATTTGATCTTTTGTGACACTGTCACACAACAGCTAAACAACATCTATGAGGTGTAAAATGGAAGACTGTCTAACCTGAGCACAAGAACCATCTACTAGTATTCTTTGTACAGTATCTGTAGCCATAATCTCCCCATGAATTCTTTGCACAGCCTGTAAAGCCATAACTACCCCAATATCTGTAATATGCTGCTTACTTTGGTACTATACCCTAGTTTGTTACTTCAACACCAAACCTTGCCATATGTAATATAGCAGCTATTGCCGTAACATAAGAAAGACATCAGTCAGAGTTTATGTGACATGATGGTGCTAACACACTAAAAGGACTGCTAGCAGCTTCTGGACAAAATGTAGGTTTTGACACTGCACAGCATGTGAAATGTATCAGAAAGCACAGCAGCATCAGTTGATATGTGTGGCTATATTATATGTAGTTCAACAAGTTTAACTTTCCTTGCATTAACAACACTGCCTGCTGTCAAGTGAAATTATTGCAAGCTATTTGGACTGCTTTTCTGTCTTTCGTTGTATTAATAGTTGTTATATTATTAAAAGTTCTTCTGTCCTGAATAGTTCATACTGAGCCATATCAATTAGTTTTGCTATACTCGTGGTCATTCTCTTTACCAGAATTTTCATAAATACCTTGTAATTATGGTTTAATGTAGTAAATTGGTCAATAAGAGATGGGAAGTCTGGGGTCTCATCCATCCTTTGCTGTCACTGCAATCACTTACATTCAAGGAGCTGGAGACTATGGGTCCGTAGCATACTTTTAAATATCTTCATCATGTTTCCAGTTATGTTTTCTCCACAGAATATCAACACTCGAATAGGCATTCCATCACCGAGACTTTTTCCTTAATGTGAATTGCCCCCTTTACCTGTTGTTCAGTGATCTCCACTGTCAGCTTCTTTCCCTCATCTACTGTTATAGTGGGGAGGGATAAATGCTCCATATAGTCTCTTACCTGCTCGTTTGTACCTTCTGTTTCAGACTCGTCATTCTTATATAAGGTCACATAAAATTCTTTGAATGCATACAACATAGCTGTGGAAGTACTCATTAGTTCTTCATTGCTACCCTTTCTCAACTCAGAAACCATCTTTTCACTTTTTGCTCTTTCAGCCATGCAGCTAAGGTCCTTATTGCTACAAATGTAGTTATATCATGTAATTCTTTTACAGCTAATATTTGCACAAATATTCTTGATCTTCTGCTTTTTTTATCTCCCTTTCAGTTTGCTTATATGACTTTCTCCCTCCGGATCTAATCTAGCCATCTTTAACTGTAGTGTAGATCTCAGTGTTTTTGAATCTTCCCCCTCCTTTCTCTCTGATACCTGTTTCTTTCCTTTGCCATTGCAGAATCTGAATCTCAGCTTTCTAGGCTTCTTTGACCCATCCAAAGCCTGTAGTAATTCCCCAGTCATGTCCTCCAACAGTTTTCCGAATCTTTCTTCTAGCTTTGCTCTGAATTTCTTGCTCTGTAATAAATACCCGGGGAATCTCCAAACTTCGTATGCACCCTCTGTCAAAATAGCTTTATGTTTACCCCTCTGTGCTTCTCATCTGAATACATGATCAGCCCCACTATCATTCTCGTTATCATATATGTATTCGCTCTTGTTACAAAGTTTTTGTCATTTATCACGACTTTTTCCATTTTGATATTCTGATCTCTGGGTGGCACATCACAAAATGTCTCTTTCCTAAATGCAAAACCACCTTAATATTCTTTAGTAAGATGCCCAAACGTTTTAATACTTGCAATGAATAAAGTGCCTGTGAAATTATTTTATGTTTTTAGGGCCTCTGGGTGCCACATTACAAAAAGTCTTTTTCCCCCAAATAGAAAACTGTGCTAATATCCTTTACTGTGATGCTCAAAGGTTTTAGTACTTGTCACGAAGTAAAGTGTCTGTGAAATGTTTTTGTCTTTACCTTTGTCAATTGTGAGCTCCATGTTTCTTCTTGCAACATACTGCACAACAACAGTTTTGGCTTTATTAATATCCAAATGACACATACTCTCTCTTCCCTTCTCTTCTTGAACAACTGCAGCATAAGACAAGAGTTATTTTTTTTTCTTTTTATGAAACTGTCTTCCATTCCTTTTGTAGTATCTTGCTCAATGCAAAGGGCAACTTCTGTTACTTTCCCTGCAGACTTCGGTTTCTGGATGTTGCTGCATTTCTCACCATCACTGCTCAACTAGTATTCACTTCCCTTGCCAGAATCTATTATTTTACTTCATCTGTATTCTATTCTGTCCATAATTTCTGACCAGGAAGATTAAGACGCAAATCTTCAACCGTATCCAGCTGTGCAACAGTGAGTCCATCATTAATGCATTGTAAATCATACAGTATAGAAGTTTGTTACTATTCTCACTCTTTTTCTTTGTCCATATATATACCTTCCTCTTTCCCTGAGCTATCCCTTGATGCCTATTGAAAAAACAGAGTTTCATTTACTATGGCTTCTCCACCATCACCAATCTTCTTCCACACAATGGAACTGAGAGACCAGGGTAGTTTTGTTTTGGACAAATTTCCCCTAGGTATTTATAATAAGTTTTTTGGTCAACAAAAAGTAAATAATTAACAAATAAATCATCCTTTGCTTGTGAAACTAGGCGTTGAGACACCCAGAAGTGACTTGTAAAGATACACAAACTGTAATTTAGTCAGTGACTGCATACATCATGAAATTGTGTGTGTGTGTGTGTGTGTGTGTGTGTGTGTGTGTGTGTGTGTGTGTATTGTTGAAAGGTAAATTAAAAATGCTGGTTACTGCCACAGCACGCTTGCTTATAAAAAAGATAAGTAAATGGATAAATAACTCAAGCAAGCGTTGACAGAGTGAGAAATAACCTTCTGTGTGTAAAAAATCCAAGTAATCCGGTCTTCTGAGACAAATAATTCAGTTTATTACACAGATAAACCAAGATAAGCGCTTTCACTAACTAGTAGCTTCTTCAGATCACAAACAAGAAGCACAGGAACCATGTGCTTTAAATATCTGCATGTTAATTAATCAACCAACTTTTAAAGCAGAAGCGCCATAAAACCTAAAAACTAAATATATAAACATAAAATCATCTCAAGATGCAACAGAAATAAACAATGGTGTATGCATATTACTTTTAAAAATTAAAATAACTTCATTCCATAAGAAACAATAAAATTGAAGTAAATATAAGAACATGTTGTGAGCAGCATACTATCAAGTACGAAAGTGTATACAGCCTAATACATAACTGCATGTGATAGTCATATTATTAATAATACGAGGCAACTTAGAAACTATACATAGTAGATGTCATCAAAAACATGAAACCATATACAAGTCGAAAGAACTATTATCAACCAAAGTGATACTTGGTATAATAAGGTCAGTGCATAAACAAAGATGTATATCTGCATATGTATAAAAATGTGTATATAAATGTAGTGTCTTAATAAATATATGTATCTAAATATAAAAGAATGAGTGAATGTGTACAAAAATATAAATAAATAAATGAATAAATAAATAAGTTATTGTCTAAAAATGAAGCTAAAAACATTAACATTAACAGTATTACAATATAATAAGGAATAAATTACCCAAAAATGTGATATATGTATGTGTATGTATATGTATGGGAACAAATATCAGAGCACATTGAATTCTTAAAAATTTCAGAACTTAGTGTGCCTACGTTTCTTTAGGTGTGGTCTGATAGATAGGGTATTAAGAGACAGAATAAGGGAACACTGTTATAATATAAAGAAAGGTAATCTGCAGGATGCATTGGCCAAGCATGTGACACAAACAAGTCCTGAACACAAGTTCATGTTTAGGGTGCTGGAGAAAATGAATGTTAATGTAAGAGGAGGTGACATCATGAATCATACCGAAGATAGAGAAAGTAGGTGGATTATTTTGCTGAGAGCTGATAAAGGTCATGGTTTAAATGAAAGGGCATCTATCAGACCACACCTAAAGAAACGTAGGCACACTAAGTTCTGAAATTTTTAAGAATTCAATGTGCTCTGATATTTGTTCCCATACATATACATACACATACATATATCACATTTTTGGGTAATTTATTCATTTTATATTGTAATACTGTTAATGTTAATGGTTTTAGCTTCATTTTTAGACAATAACTTATTTATTTATTCATTTATTTATTTATATTTTTGTACACATTCACTCATTCTTTTATATTTAGATACATATATTTATTAAGACACTACATTTATATACACATTTTTATACATATGCAGATATACATCTTTGTTTATGCACTGACCTTATTATACCAAGTATCACTTTGGTTGATAACAGTTCTTTCGACTTGTATATGGTTTCATGTTTTTGATGACATCTACTATGTATAGTTTCTAAGTTGCCTCGTATTATTAATAATATGACTATCACATGCAGTTATGTATTAGGCTGTATACACTTTCATACTTGATAGTATGCTGCTCACAACATGTTCTTATATTTACTTCAATTTTTATTGTTTCTTATGGAATGAAGTTATTTTAATTTTTAAAAGTAATATGCATACACCATTGTTTATTTCTGTTGCATCTTGAGATGATTTTATGTTTATATATTTAGTTTTTAGGTTTTATGGCGCTTCTGCTTTAAAAGTTGGTTGATTAATTAACATGCAGATATTTAAAGCACATGGTTCCTGTGCTTCCTGTTTGTGATCTGAAGAAGCTACTAGTTAGTGAAAGCGCTTATCGTGGTTTATCTGTGTAATAAACTGAATTATTTGTCTCAGAAGACCGGATTACTTGGATTTTTTACACATAGAAGGTTATTTCTCACTCTGTCAACGCTTGCTTGTGTGTATTGTTGTTGTACCATTTATAGATATGGCAGATGCCAAGCACAGTTAGAGTCTTATATCAGTGTAACTCATTCTCATTATGAGGCCAGCACCACACTGAGAGTAACTATTACGTACAAAATCAATAATGAATCTACATAATTGCCTTAATGTGTGCTAGGATGATGGTTCCACAATCTTCTCTTGCCTCATGGGGAATAATGGGCTGGGAATGGCTCTCACCTTGTGAATGATGAATGGACCAATAGTTTGCATGAAGCTGATGATCAGCAAGCAGCAAGATGTAAAAAATACAATTAAAAATAATGACATGCACAAACATTTAGAAGACATGCTTGCAGGCATGTATTCATTGGACTAGATAGTTATATCACCATGTATTAATTTTACAGTTAAACACAACACCTTGGAATGCACAACATTTTGATTTGGCAATCATATTGACTGAGAACTAGTGTGAAGTTGGGGAACTTCAGAAGCAACATGGAAGCAGGTTTCAGGCCCATAAGATGGAAGCATATTATGAAAATCATTAAAAGATAAAACTGACAGTTGACAGAGAAAAAATTTGGAGTTGTAGGAAATTCTGCACGTTTTAGAGCTTGAACCATTGTGCTATTGTGGAAGAATGTATTTCTATGAGTACCAATTTAACATTTTAGAAGTTTGCAAAAAGTGGGCATAAATGCATAAATTCTTAGACTATTGGAGGGCCAAACTGCAGAAGAGTACTGATAATTTATTTTTATTTATGTTGTATTTCCTAATTAGAGTAGAACACTAATCCAAAATACCCTTTTCAGACTCTTCCAGGAACACTGTCTAGTTAAGTGACTTGCCAAAAGTTGCATGGTTGGCAAATGGAGGCTAAGATAATCAAAACCTGAACTACAGGATGAATCTCATAAACAGCCCATAGTTTTAATCATCTGTGTTAACTTCCAGAAAATTGATTAATAAACAATTAAGGTATCAGTAATTTGTCGCAAAAGTGAATGAGCATGGCTAATTTAAAAGTATAAAACTGAACATTTTAAACAAATTACCCATCATCAACTGTACATTATTTCTTCATGTTTTTTTTTCACTGAATTGTGTTGTCATGTTCATTAGTGTAACGAGTAGTCACAACCTGTTTACACTTACAAACTGCACTATATGGTACCTTATACCACCACTGATTTGATTTCAGTCGGGCTTCAGATAAGGCAAGATATCTCGGGCAGGGAACTGTAGTCTAGACATCTATTTACTCACTGTTGTTTATGATAACCATACACTTTGGTAAATCAGCTTTAACTGCTAGTGATGATGGTCCCAGAGGAAAAAAATATGTATAATCTTATTTGGATTAAAGAGAGGGTATTGTGTTCCTCTTGGTCTAGACTATTTGTAACATCCCAGGAGTTATTTAACTGGGGTTAAAGAATCCACTGTCTTGCCAGTCCATGACAGCTATGGAAATTCTTGATGAACTAGTGGGAAATGGTGTAGGCAAGGCTCTTCCTTTCTTAGGTGTGAGCAAACAAAGGAGTACAGGAGAAAATATGTGCCACCAAAGTTTCGAGTTTGACTGTCAAAATTATCTTCAGATAAATTTTTCATAGCCAGATTGTCAAGCCAGAAAGGCAAGAAATGGAGTCATTAAAAGCAAGTAAACGGGTAAGGAGATCAACACCAGCGAATAACAAAAGGTGTGGAGATCCAGAACAAGGATTACTAGCATGAGGTATTCATCATAAACTAGGCTGAGATGGATGACAACAGGAAAGATGATAGTACAGGGAAGACAACAAAGGTAAGCACTTCCAAGCATCAGAGGAACCTGTTGTAGTATACAAAAGTAGCCACATCAGCTACTGACAGACAAACTGCATGTGTAGAGCAAAGATGAAGTTTTACACCCAAAGAAGCATGTCCCAGTGAGGTTACATTATAACTATTGTAAAGTATGCCCACATAGGTTACCTCAGATGAAATAATATATTATTGCAATGTTTATTTATGTTTTGATATTGAATAAGTATGCAATTGATGTCTGTCTCCATTGACTTGCCTGTAGTTTGTTTGCACTTTTAAATTAACTATAAATTTATTCTGTTCCTTTTTTTCAGACACAGAGTAACCAAGTCAAAATTCAGGTAAGTAGAGTTAATTCTATTTCATGAAACATTTGGCAATGTTACATTTTGCTATGTTATATTTCACTACATACTAATTGTGTTAAATAATTGTATTCAAAGTTCCCATTAAATTACCACTTCTCATTTATATCGTCATGATGATTAACGTGTTCTAGTCATAGTAGTTAAAATTAAATAACTGTCTCATATATGCTTAATTCTTTTAACTCTTTTATAGAATTGTGTGTGTGCAGAGTACACTGATACATGCACACACCCGCGTGCGCGCGCACACACGTGCACACACACACACACACACACACACACACACACACACACACACACACACACACACACACACACACACACATGCATTCATTCATACATATATATAAATATGGCTCCAAAGTAGCTGGTCGAACTGTTTCCCTACTCAGAAAAGGAGTTATGTACTTGTTTGGTTGAGTCACATTTCATCATTTTGTAAGCTGCGGTTTTGTACTAGCTCATTGAACAACAGAGCTAAGGAAAAGTTTCCTTTCCCTTGCTGTTGTCCAGTCTTGTAGTTGATATATTATAGTTGCAGGGGTTGTGGGGGGTGCTGCTCCATACTTCATCTTTTTTTTTTTTTTTAAACCCTAAATGTTATCTTAGTTAAAACTCTTTCTGTAACAGTACCACTGCATGTCACTCAGGACAAACATCACATCAGACTCAAACACGACACTAAATCTGTCCTCTTCCCTAGCTGTTACTTGGGTTTGTGTCCACTTAATGAAGGTAGTTTCAGCTAACAGAAATAAATTTGAAAACTGTTCACTGAAACTGCCTTCAGCAAATATCACAGAAAACCTTTTTTGCCCACAGGCAAGACCCTGGCACTCTATGTGGGGGATTGTACCCCCCCAAACTGAAGTATACCAACTCTGTGGTTGCACAACAGTGGCGAAGGAGGCAAACTCCATTGCTGGTGAAAATAGTTTTGGCAAACAGTGTTCAGACATTTTACATTCACTGAAAATATCTTCAGCGATTTGACATGCTCCCCCCATTACTCTAACCATGACCAGCAAACACTCTCACTATTCCTAATGTTCTAACTTTCAATATATCTGATAGTTTACGTATTAATGTCTATGGATACACCAAGGCTAAGTTTTAAAATTTTCCATGGTGACAGGCTCGAAGGTACAGTGGTATTTAATTGCAACTGCAAACATTCACTAATGGGAATGAGATTTAGTTTGGTATTTTCTGTACTACA
Organism: Protopterus annectens; assembly: GCF_019279795.1. Classification (NCBI taxonomy): domain Eukaryota; kingdom Metazoa; phylum Chordata; order Ceratodontiformes; family Protopteridae; genus Protopterus; species Protopterus annectens. The sequence continues at coordinate 136,611,111 of NC_056745.1, forward strand.
TACTGTGGTGCAAAGGTAAGGAGAATAAAATTACCAATACACTTTCAAGACTTAGCCTGTTGAGTTAATCCCACTTTTGCTACATTGGTAGATTGCAGTAAAAAAAAAAAAAGTTACTTATTTTGTCCAGGTACGAGTTGTTCCCCTGGGAAAAACTATGCTGAACTGCATGAGAAGCTTTCTTTGTGCTGAATTCATAAAACTGTGGCACTGTTAAACTACTGTGCCCATACAGGATTTAGTTTGGCCAGAAGGATCATCGTAGCAGTAAAAATAATTGTGCTGAGGTACTGTTAGAAGCCCTTGATGTTAAGTTGTCCGTCTCGCCTTCGTTCTTGCTGGTTGGGATCAGAGCCGATCCTCGGCTCCAACTCGGCCATCTTCTATAGCTTGAGAGCTGTTTACTGGCTCGAGGCTACCCCTTATCCCATGATACCTAGCGATAGCTACCCAGATCTCGTTTGCCGCTTCAGCTGCGAGGTGTCGTTTTTCTGGCTTAGGCTCATATAAAGTTTTTTATAGAACTTTCTTACCTTAGAAATAGCCCTCTTTCTGGTTTATTGTTAACTTTTAGTTGTTGTTGTATTTCTAGTGTTCTTTTTTCAGGATGTCAAAAGAATCCAAAGTCTCTGGGTTCAAGAAGTGTGATTCATGCTGTCAGAAAATATCTCTGACAGATGGGCACACTTCTTGCGTCTATTGTTTAGGTGCCATGCACCTGCAGGACTCTTGTTCTATCTGCCATGCATTTAGCGCAAGAGTTCTGCAGGGGCATAAGAATAAGCTTATTCTTAGGGGTCTTTTAAAGCCCCAAGATTCACCGGCCAAGACTCAGCCTGTGAAATCCCCTAAATCTTTCAAGCCTTCAGCTCCAAGTTCGGAGCCATCCTTGGTTCAGACTCCACCTTCTAGTTCGGTTCCGGCTGGCACCGATAAGACTATCTCCCCGTCGGCTCCATCAGAATCTTCGGAGCCGTCGCGGAGCCACAAGAGGCAAAGGTCCCCTTCTTTGGAATCGATTCATTCGGCTCCTCGGTCTCCCCTGCTTCAGAGCGAGTGCAGTCACAGATCTTCTCACTCCTCTCTGTCCTCTAGGCTGTCGGATCACGATGTGGAGAGAGTGTTCAGTAGGTTGCTAAAGTTGCAGGCACTTGCCAAGATGTTGTCCAGCCCTCCTCAACAGGTGTTGGCTCCGTCCACTTCTATCGATGTTCCTCCTCTGACTCCATTGAGTTCAGAGACGGAGTTCATTGGGGTTCAAGTAGTAGAACCGTCGGCTCTGATAACGCTATCTCCTTTGGTTCCGTCATCGGCTCCGATACCCTCGATGGTGCCGTCCATCGAGGGTTCTGGGTGCCGGGGCTCCCTCTTCGGCTCCAAGGGGGTGAGTGGCATCAGACCCTTGTCCGACCCCATTCTCCCTCTCGGAGCTTTGGTGCAGGTGAGCTTGGCTCCTACATCGGCCTCGGAGCAGTCTCCCTCGGTGCAGAGAAAGATTCCGATTTCCTCGGAACCGGAGCTTTCTCTTCATCATGGCAGGGATGCCTTCGATGTCATGAGGAGTGTGCTGGCCACTGAGTCAGCTCCACTATCGGCCCCACCGGCTCCGTCCCCTGTAGTGCCTGTGCTAACCTCTGCTCCTCCTCCAGACCCCAAGCGTAGGGAATCGGCACTCCAGGGCACCCCATTGGGTGTTTCCTCTTCTTCCAAGGCCTCCCCTGGTCATTCAGAGGAGCCCCCTTGTAAGAAGAAGTGCAAGAGGAAGCACATTGACTCCCCTGAGTCTGTCACTTCTGATACAGACTTAGATGATTCAGAAGGGTCCCCGAGATTCCCCTCTGAAGATGTTTCCTTCTTGGACATCCTAGAAGTGCTTAAGCAATCCCCTAGCCCCTACCGAGGATGAGTCTGTATTTCTGGATGCGTTCAGTTCCCGACCTTCCAACTCCTGGGTTTCTCCGCCTTTCGATCCACTTATGGCAGTGGTGGCTCAAAAGGCTTGGTCAGCTCCGGATACAGTGGAACCATCTCCGAGGAGACCTGGCAAGTTCATCACAGCACCCCATGATAAGCAGTTCCTTACCAAAGGTGTCCCTGTTGATGCCATGGTGGTAGCAGCAGCCACCAAAAAAGAGTTAGCAGAGACCTCTTCATCTGTCCATCCTCCTAACAAGGAGTCTAGGACTATGGACGCGAATGTTTGCTTCAGCGACCTTCTCTATGTGGTCACTGAACTACTTATGCCATTTTACCCGGCTTCAGAGGGATCTCCTTAAAGAGCTCGGAGATACCCTTCAAGATCCATCAGCTGAGGGGGCTCAAGCTAAAGTAGCTTCCCAGCTGGCGACTCTTAATTCTGTAGTCAACTCCTCCATGAGGCTCATTTCCTATGCAGCCGATGGTACGAGTAGAGCCGCAGGTACAGGTGTGCCCCTTAGGAGGTATGCATGGATGCGGCTGTGTAATTTTGCGGAACCCTTTCAAGCGTCATTCACCAACACCCCCTTTGATGGTTCCTTTCTTTTTGGACCACATGTGAAAGACACTTTGACTATGTGTGAGCAAGAAGGCAAGACTCTCTCTGCCGTGGGAGTCCGTTTTTCCACTCCTTCTAGACCATACCCCAAAGGTCAGAAGAGTGGCAAAATGTGGTTCCGAAAATCCCAAGGAGCCTTGCCTGACACACACAGCGATTTTTCTTCCAGGGGCAGAGGGGGAAACAATAACAACAGACACTGCCCTCATGGCAGAGGGGGTCCGCAGAACCAGGGCAACAGAGAATCTTTCTCTGATAAGCCCTTTCAGCATCCCTGAAGGGTTGCCCGGCTGCTCATCTCTGGAGGCAGTCGGGGGAAGACTTTCACTGTACCCAAAAGCCTGGCAAAATTTAACGCAAGACAGATGAATACGGTCCATTGTATCGGGAGGTTACAAATTCCCTTCTGTCAACCCCCCTTACAGTCAAGGAAATCCCTTCTAGATGTTCCACCCAATCGGAAGGACCAAGCAGTAATAGAAGTTTCAAAACTGCTAGAAAAAATAGTCATCCAGGAAGTCCCGGCAGACCAGCACGGATCTGGAACTTACTCAAAGTTCTTTTTGGTACCATAAAAGACAGGGGACTGGAGACCAATTCTGGATCTCAGCAGACTAAACAGGTCTGTACAATGAACAAAGTTTTGGATGGTCACGCTACAGTCCATTCTACCCTTTCTGGGTCAGGACAATTGGATGTGCTCGATAGATCTTCAGGATGCGTACTACCATATCAAGATGGACAGGCGCTCCAGGAGATTTCTTCGCTTCTGGCTGGGAGCCAGTCATTACCAGTTCAGAGCTCTGTCCTTTGGTCTCACCACAGCCCCCAGGGTGTTCACCAAATGTATGGCAGTGGTCACAGCTCACCTGAGACGTTTAGGATTCCAGGTGTTTCCATATCTAGATGACTGGCTCCTCACTGCTACTACCAGGCATAAACTTCTACAGGCCAGGGACTACACAGTCACAGTCTGCTCTCAGTTAGGCATTACAATAAACTTCGAAAAATCTGTCTTGTTGCCCTGTCAATCTATCACCTACATAGGAGCAGACTTAAACACAAGGAACATGTTCACAAGGCTACCGCCAGACAGGGTGTCTACAATTTGTCAGCAAGTACAAATTCTAATGCAGAGCAAAAGAATCCAAGTCAGGTTCGTCCTTCAAACTCTGGGTTCCATGGCAGCAGCCATTCTTTTAATCCCACTGGCCTGCTTTCACATGAGGATCCTTCAGTGGCTTCTGTTCACACAGTAGTCTTTCCAACAGCTGCCCATGTCTCATATGATTATGATTATGGAAGCATGCAAAAGGCACCTTTCCTGGTGGATGGTCTCCCCACTAGTGACTCAGGGCAGACCCTTCATTCAGCCCGCTGCGGTAGCCACAATGACCACAGACGCCTCCCTGATAGGGTGGGGGGGGCATTATCAGGGCAGGACAGTCCAAGGCACTTGGCAGCCTCACGAGTACCATCTGCACATAAATGTCCTAGAAATGAGAGCCATGCTCCTAGCATTGCAAGCCCTTCAGGACTCTCTTCCTTCTGGGACCATTGCAATTCAAACAGACACCATGTCAGTGGTGTAGTACATCAACAAGCAGGGCAGAACCATGTCCTATCCCCCGTGTCAAGAAGCACTCAGACTGTGGCAGTGGGCGATTTCCTCTCAACGTTTTCTGATTGCGACGCACATCCCTGGGAGGTCCAACGTCATAGCGGACAGGCTCAGCAGAGCTATCCTCATGCCTCACAAGTGGTCTCTGAATCAGGAAGTTGCGGATCTTATTTTCAGCAAATGGGGACAACCTTGCTGCGACCTTTTTGCCCCCCTCAACAGCAAATGCAGCAACTACTTCTCCCTTCTTCCGCTTCCAGATCACTCACCCAGAGACGCTCTAGTCCACGATTGGGCTCAGGGACTTCTTTATGCATTTCCTCCGTTTCCCCTGATTCCAAAACTCATACAGAAAGCAATATCGTTGGGTTGCAAAATGATCCTCATTGCCCCCTACTGGTCTCGACAGATATGGTTCCCATTCCTGCACCATTACCTTCTCGATCAGCCTTGGACTCTGGATCTGATTCCAGACCTACTGATTCATCAATCAGGCGGGTTGCATCAATCCCTCCAAACTCTACAGCTCACAGCTTGGTTGCTCCACTTTCTACCTTAGCCAGGCTTCCCAGCATTTTTCTGGCTGTACGTGATATTATTGTCTCCTCTCACAAGTCCACAACCAGAAAAACTTATGCTAGTAAATGGAAACGTTTTTCTTGTTGGGCAGAGGCTAGGAATGTAGATCCCTTTTCAACCCCAGTCCACGAAATTCTGGAATTCCAAGCACAACTTTTTCATTCTGGGTCCACTTCTGCTACAATTAGGGGCCATTTCTAACTTTCATGTTGGTTTATCAAATTCAAACATTATGTCTCATATGCTCTGTAAAGCCTTTTTGAGAGGGACCACTCTCCTTAGGCCTCCAGTGAGAGATCCCCCTTCTCCTTGGGACCTTAATTTGGTACTAACTTCCTTAACTCTGCCCCCTTTTGAACCAGCAGCGTCCTGCTCCATTAAGTTTCTATCTTGGAAGGCACTCTTTCTGGTAGCCATTACTTCAGCCAGACGCGTCTCTGAACTTCAGGTACTATGTGTTCATCCTCCATATTTGGTTTTTCATAAGGACAGGGTTGCTCTGAGCACTAATCCTTCGTTTCTTCCGAAAGTCTGCTCAGAAAATAATTTGAACTAATCTGTAGACCTTCCTGTGTTTTTCCCTAACCAGACCAACAAGGCAGAGTACAAATTATACCAATTGGACGTTCATAGACAATTGCGTTTTTACCTGCACAGAAATAAGGAAGTCAGACCAACTATTCCTTTCTTATGCTCTAGGCAAACAAGGTCTCCCAGTTTCCAAGGTGACCTTATCCAGGTGGTTGTCTCACACTATTACTTTCATTTATCAATTAAGAAACAAAGTTACCTATTAAACTAAAAGGTGATTCTACTAGGGCCTTGGCCACCTCTGTAGCCTTCCAGTCTAGGTTGCCCTTGGATTCTATCTGTGCAGCTGCTATGTGGGCAAATCCTCATACCTTTATTTCTCATTACAGGCTAGATATGGTCTCCAGGAGCAGAGCTGCCTTTGGTTCCACTGTTCTGAAGAGTCTGTTCCAATGAGCCCCCCCAGGATTATAGGTGCTAGGGATGCTGTCCCAACCAGCAAGAATGAAGGCGAGATAGACAACTTAACATAAAGAAGTTATGTACCTACCATAACATTCCATGTTAGTTGTCTTCATCTCGCCTTCTTTCTTGCGTCCCACCCTCCGTCCCCCTGTCCTATTGGACTGAGAGGAGTTCTGATTTCACTGGCTGAGTGTTCCCTGGATTGTTTCCTCTACTAACTTAGAGAATATGACAGGTATGCTCAACCTTTTTATTTGGACAGGTTTATTCTCTGGCTATGTCTGGAGTTAGCTATTTCAAATGAGATCTGGGTAGCTATCGCTAGGCATCATGGGATAAGGGGTAGCCTTGAGCCAGTAATCAGCTCTCGAGCTATAGAAGATGGCCAAGTCGGCTCCGATCCCAACCAGCAAGAAAGAAGGCGAGATGAAGACAACTAACATGGAACGTTATGGTAGGTGCATAACTTCTTTTTCCCATATGGAGATTTGATCTGGGAAGAAAATCCTTGCGGTAGTGATGAAGATTGCTTTGAAAAAAAAATGTAGCTGTTTTTTTTCTGTTGGTGAACTTTTCCTGGAAAGCCGCAAACATTTGTATGTATGTATATATGTGTCAAGAGTGTAGTTGCTGTGATCAAGACAGGAAAGTTGTCTGACGTTTTGGTGGAATCCACTAAAGACTTTCAAGAGAGAGAAATTCTGTCACAAGTCGACACCTGCTAAGTCTTGAAGAAAGAAGTATTGACTCTGACCACCATTTGCTCAGTCTTCAACAGCAGATACATGCATGGGCTTTAGCATTAGCTGTCAGCTGTGATGACTCAGCCATTCACCTCAATGGAAAAACCCAGTACATCCCTGAAAAAGACTTGCATGCGCTAAGAGCTAATAGTAAGCCTTTGCCTAAATACGTTTTTGTCAACAAATAAATGAAGATGTTACCATCTGAGCTAGTTTGTTTTAAATATTTTAGAAAATGACACATTAGAAAGTACTGCACTGTTACCAAGAATGCTGTGCCTATAAAGACTGTAAATGCCACTTGTAAAATTGAGTATATATCCCATTGATTGTTTTACAGAATTTCTTCAAAGGCTTACTGCAGTGCCAATTGCTGTTTTCCAGAGTAAGAATTCCTCAGGAAATTCTTACTGCCCAAGGTACTGCAGTCTTTTTTTCTTCTGTCTTCAGCTGTGAAGAACTCCCCACCTAATTCACTAGGTCTGCTAGACCTGCTGTAGCCTCCCATGGGCTCACTGTCCCACATTCTGGGTCAGTGAGATTGTTAAGGATGCTGGTGCATCATCATACTGCTGCAAGGCAATGTGCAATAACTTTCACTCCTGTGGCAGCCTTTTAAGCTCTACTACAGCTGCCTTTGGGAGGAGTATGACAGACTCCATGTATGAGCAACCTCCTGACTAGACAACAACATTTATGCAACATGGAGCTCAGCAAGCCTATAATGCTTCTGTATTGCAGCAAAACTAGGCTGCCTTTCTGGGTGACCCCCCAGCAGCCCCTCCAGCTCCGGTGTTGCTACTTGAACCTGGATTATCTGAAGCACAGTAAGGGCTTTGTCCCTCAATGCCGCAGGGTCACCTAAGGTACTCCATTCTTGTCTAGCGTAATTCGCAATCTTTGTCAATTTTTTAAAGTGAAACAGCTAATGACATCAGTATACCTCCCTTAGACACATTGGTTAGTTGAACATGTTAACAAAACTTTGAAGTGTATATTATAAAAGGCTATAGACGTAGCTGACAGAAACTAAAATCAGCTGTGCCCATGTCTTCCCATTGCTGTAATGGATGTAACCCCGACCCCAACTGGACTCATACCATTTCAGCTGCTACAAGTGGATAGTTGAAACAGAACAAGCCTTTAGACCATTAAAGACATGCTGTATTCAGAGCAAATCTTGACAGCTCTAGACTTTGAAAACAACTTTTTGTGCCCACATGCATGCCTGTGAGGTAGGCATAGACACAGTCCTGTCTCGGGTTATATATGGGGATGAGTATTCCATCTGTTCGATCAGTATAAAGCTTAGTAATGCTGAGAGATGTTACTCAGCTATTGAAAGGGAATGTCTTGGCATAAAATAGGCCATTATCATCCAAAACCAACTTATGTCACTGGACAATTGGTATTAATGTCTGACTGTGACCATTACAGTGGCTGCAGTAACACAAAATATTGTAGCTCCAGTATTGTCTGGGTGGGATTTGGCCCTCAAGTCCTTTAACTTCAAGATCCACTCTCATCCTGGCTGCAGTCACTTAAATGCAAATGGACTGTCTTGGGCTTAGAGTCCGTCCTTCAAGATTGAAAGTGGTAGTCATGTGGCATAGTGACTAAGCAAGGGAAGAACACTGCAGAATGAAGAAGAGGGTGTGTCAGAGATTGTAAGGCAGGCAGGCAAACCACCTCCATTGAAATTAATAGGCAACAGCTGCCACTAGAGCCATATCAAGGTCAGTGCCCACTGAGGAAGTGATGTCCTCTCCTCTATGTCTAGAGAGGGCTACAGGGAGCCTTCAGAAAGTTTCATGCAAAAGAAGAAGGCAACATTTAGAAGAGGTAGTGGAAGGTTGCTAAGGCTGGGGGTTCTGCAGTGAAGAAGATGTCCATTCTCTGTGAAGAAGTCTGAAACAAAAAAAGTTTCCACTCTGAGTGAGTGAGAACTATCAGCCAAAATAACCTTATGAACTACAGTGGATATAAAAAGTGCACACACCACTGTTAAAATTCCAGGTTTTTATGATGTAAAAAAATAGACCACAATAAATCATTTCAAAACATTTCCCACCTTTAATGTGACCTATAACCTGTACAATTCAATTGAAAAACAAACAAATCTGTTAAGGGAAAAAATATAAAAAATAAAAAAAAAAAACGTACAATAAGCTGGTTATATAAGTGTGCACACCCTTAAACTAATACTTTATTGAAGCACCATTAGATTTAACCTTAATTTTTTGAATATAACCTGAGGCCTCTTGTTTAAAGACTGAACTGTTGAAGTATTTCCACTTGAAATGCCACATTATGCGTATGTTTCCATATCTAGTTTGTTGACTATGTCTAGCAGACTCAGCATTTAATAATTGTTTATTATTTATTTATTTAAGTATTGGCATTTGTTACCTGGGGAAGTCTGATTGTAGAAAAGCCCTTTTTTTCAGAGAAAGAGCTGAGGTGAAAAGCTCTGTGAATCCAAAATTATAGAAAGACTGTTCTAAATAAAATGATACAACAGTGGTCATGAAAGCAGTTGAAAAATATAGGTGGTTTAAGACAGTAGAATCATTGTAATGATGCATCTACCCTAGACTGAAAAAGGAAGAACATATTTAGACAAAGTAGCAGTAAGTAGTAGAACATAGCTGTATTATGTAAGTAATGATGATATATCATAAAGTGCTAGAAGATAGTTGTGGAGAGTAGATGATGTAGAATGGGAAGTTTAGGTGTGTTGGAAAGGTTAGAATTAATATGGGAAAACCATAGTGGCAATAGGAGAAAAGAAAAAAAAAGATGAGAAGGGGTAGAGAATCAGAGGAGAAGTAGGGGCTCAGTCAAGGGATGAAGACTAGAAGAGAGGTATAATGCATGGGTGATGGGGGAAGGGGGATAAAAAAGATGTTAGCCATGAATATCGCAATAACAAAGCCTCACATTGTTTAGCAAAGTTTTTAGAGAGGTCTTAAATGTTGCATTATTAATGGAGTTCCTGATAGCTGGTGGTATTTAGTTCCAAGCTTTAGCTACACAGTATGAGTATAGGCTTTGGCCACCTGTGTTATGTAGTTTGTGGATGGAAAGCATGTTTTTATCATTGGAACACAGAGACTGGATAGGACGATAGTTTTGTAAGACTGTTAAGAGAGGGGCAATCAGAGGGCTTATGGGGAAGTTCTAACCAATTAATTTCTTTTAGGACTATTCATTGATGGATAGAATGGAGTATATTGGAGGCAAACAGAGTGATTTTATTGTAGTATTGTTCAAGTCTGTTTTTCATACCAGATTGAAGGTTGGAAAAAATAAGAGCATTATAAAGAAGAGAAGGGAGTAGGTAAGTGTGTGCCAGGTATGGTTTGCTTAAATTTGTCAGGAGCTATTTGCTTTTGTACAACATGCCAAGGTTTTGATGTTTTTTTTTATAGAATTTTGGATTTGGAGGTCAAATTTGAGGTTATCATCTATGGTTAAACCAAGAAGTTTTCTATATGTGATAACTTCAATTATATTTTCTAAGGAGGTGACTTTGAAATTGTGTGATTTTTAAGGGAAGAATAATAGCAGCTTGGTTTTCTTTGGGTTGAGCAGGAGTTGGCATTTTGTCACCAGATTTCTATAGAATTAAAGGCTTTGTTGGTTATTTGCTGTAGGTGGTTAATATTAACATGCGTCTGGTGCATTTCACCCCAGGCCTCCGCCGAAAACAGGCTCTGTGGAGCCTAGTCGGACTTTCCCGGTCAACAAATGTTAAATAAAATAAATAAATAAATAAAATATTGTTTGAGGTACAGATTAATGTCGAATCATCGGCTTATTGTATGATTATTGCCTGGTTGGATGAAGCGTGTAGGTTTTTTATGAATATATTAAAGAGAAGGGGCCCTAGAATAGAACTTTGGGGTACTCTTGTAGGGATGTTTAGAAAAGATGAGTGTGTATTGAACCATTTTACAGATTGCTGTCTACAGGTCAGGTAGCTGTTGAACCACATTATGGGTTCAGAGAGTCCAAGTGATGCTAGCTGGAGTTTGTTATCTGATACTGTATTAAAGACTTTGTATAAGTTGAGAAATAAAGCTGAGATAAATTGTCCTTTATCCATAACCTTGTTTATTGTGCCCGTGAAAGAAAGAAGAGCAGTGGTTGCGCTGTGGTTGGGTAGAAAGCCATGCCATGTAGGAGACAGGAGTTGATGCTGAAGGAGGTATTGTAGAAGCTGTTTATGAATGATTTTTCAAGTATCTTCGAAAGGGGAGAAAGGATAGCTATAGGACAGAAGTTAGATATGTCAGAATAATTGTAGAAACCAAACCACCAGTGACCAGAGTGGAGAAAACACAAGGAACAAACAACCCACTCTGTGCTGTTGCCTCAAAAAAAAAAAATCCACAGGCATGAAATGATCCAAAATATTGGTAAAAATACAGGTTTATTACTCCAGCCAGTCAAAGCAGTAAAATAGCTTAAAAACCATACAGAATAAATAGAACACAACTGTAGTGTATCCAACACAGTCAAGCGCTTTCGTCCTGCTCTAGGACTTCTTCAGAACTGTGTTTGCTAAAACCCACTCCCTCTTTTATACTGACAATTAACTAATTAAAATTTAAATCATGTTAACCCTATAGAATCTGTTAAAAAGTGTGTAGTAAATTTTAATGTTTCTGTGAATGAAAGCAGTGTTGTTTACTGAACTAGGTTTTGTTCTATTACAAAATAGTGGCCCTATGCTTCAATTCAGGTTTTATAGATACATTGTCATTGATGCCTGGGGTTACCATGGCATTAAGTCTCAACTGCCACGTCACTTCTGCCCTCTCCAAGTTGTTTTTCCAATTACCCCCTCTCGGATTACTACCAGTAACCTCCAGAATACCAAATAAGAAAGAGTGATTGGGATTATTTTTAATATGTATGTATATAACTTTATTTTCATCATGTTTTCTCACAGCATACAAATGTTCATAGATCCTCCTTCTAAAAGTTCTTTCGGTTTTACCTATGTAGAAATGTTGACATTCCTGACAAATAGCTATATATACCAGTCTTTTCGTTATACAGGACCCTGTTGCTAATTTTATCTCCCTATCCATTACTTCCAACCATACTGAGGTTCCCACTAAGATGTACCTACAATTTTCACAGGTTCCACATCTAGTTCTCCCTTTCACATTGCTCTTAACATTAATGGGATGTTCCAGTAAACATTGTAAATTGTAATTAGTTTTAAAAACAAATGTTGGTTCTTTTCCCACTGTATCTGATATTTCCTCATTCCCTTTAAACAACACCCAGTTTTTTCTTGACAATATCCCTAATCCTACTACTTGTTTCTCCATAAATCACCACCATGGATTGGGTGTAATCTTTCCTTGTGTTAGTTTCAGTCTCCTTCACTAAATAGGATCCCAGCAGGGGTTTATACCTACTATGCCACTCGCTAATAACTTGCTCACAAATGGGTAGTACAAATTTAAACGGGTAACCTCTTTCAGAAAAAAATGTTACTAGTGTGCCCATTTCTCTCTTTACTATATCAATGTTAGAACACATTCTTGTTACCCGGACCATTTGACCCTTTACTATGTTTCTTTTTGTGTATAGCGGGTGACTACTTTTAAATTCTAAATAATCATTTGAAAAAGTAGATTTTCTATAAATATGAGATTCAAATTTCTTGTTTTCATAATTCTTATTAAGTAAAACATCAAGATAATTGATACTGTCATTATTAGAAGTACCAGTAAATTTAAAATATTCGCTTAAATTATTTATATATTCCATAAATTCTTCATGTTTATCTCCCACCTTCCATAAAATAAAAATATCGTCCAGGTAACGCAAGTAGTGAATCCAAAACATAGAAAAAGAGGTGTTAAAAATGTATAACCTCTCCCACCCATACATTACAAGATTCGCAAACAATGGTGCGCAACTAGTGCCCATGGCTATACCATTGACCTGACGATAATATTCTCCTTCAAAAGTTAAATAATTATTTTTTAAGATGATTTCCATTAGTGTCATAATAAAGTTCGCCATAGTATTACTTAATGATGTTTTTTTCCACTAATACTTCATAAAAAAGCTCTAAACCAGTTTTGTGAGGTATCGAGGTGAACAAGTAAACCACATCCACAGTAGAGAAACTCAAACTCACTGAAAATGTATCCTGATTGATTCTGCCCAAAAAGTCCCAAGAGTCCCTTAACACATGTTCTGTAGAGACCAGGGACTCCCTTACTATTCTGTCCACAAAACCCCCTAAAGAGTAGGTAGAACTGTTCTTACAAGTTATAATCAACCTGTATGGGGGATCCCTAATGTCCTTGTGGACTTTCGGTATCCCAAACGCAACTGGAATAGTAGGGATTTGAGTCACCAAAAAAACGTGTACGTCTTAGTTTATGACACCTTGCAATAGTGCATCTTCTAACACCATCTGGATTCTCCTATGGAAAATATTTATTTCATTTTTAGAAACACTTTGGTATTTCTCTTCCTGCTGTAACATGGAAAAAATCTTGTTGTAATCTTCCTTATTGGTTATAGCCATCCCACCCCCTTGTCTGGTTTCATGAACCTCAGTTGGTCGTTACTTCTTAATTCCCTCAGTAAACAGCTCTCTTCCGTATTTAAATTAAATTTACTAGGCTTAAATTCATTGAAATACTCAAAAATCTCCCGTGAACAAACTTTATCAAAAGTTTCTATTAAGGGGTGAAGTGGCGAGTTAAAACAACTTTTTCGTCGGAGCCATTCCTTGTCACTAGCCATGTTGTTGTCCTTAAACATGTATTTTAGGTTCATTTTCCTTGTAAAAAGTTTTAATTCAGTTAACACAGAGCTTACATTCTTTTTTAGAGGGAACAAATTTAATACCTTTCATTAGTAAGGTGAAAATATTCTTATCAATATTAATACCAGCGTAATTAAAAATATTAAAACCCTGGTAAGACAGCAGCAACCCATCAAAAGAGCTTAGAATGTCTACTTCCTGCCCCACTTCATTAAGTGTTACTTGTAGCTGTTCTTCCTCCACTTGTTCTGCGGTAGGAAACCTTTCCCCCTGGTAGGATCCTGAGGTAAAAAAAAATCATGGTTCCTATAGTTGTTTCTTTTATTTTGTAACCTCTCGGATCTTCTTAAGGGTGGGTACTTTTGATCATACACACTTTCCATTACAATTTCTCTCTGAGCATTGCCCTGCCTGTTATCGAACATTTCAGCCCTTGAAACATTGTCTCCTTCATAACTTTTTCCAAAGTAAGATTTTGGGAAGGGGTAAGCTGTTTGATTTCTATACTCATTCTCATCCCTAACTAACTTTCTTTTTTTCCTTTCAATATTAATTTCTACTTGTTCCTCAAGTTTGTCAAAAACCATATTATAGTTCACAGAAACACTGTTAAAATGAAGATTATTTAAAATAGCTTTGTTACATTTCTGAATATCAACAAGCATTTCTTTGACCTTATTATTGTTTAACTTAATAATAAATTCCATGAGTTCGAACCCATGATGGTCAAACATTTCACATAATTCATCACATTCTTTCTGTCCCCTTTTAAGTCCATCAGGGAATTTATAAACCCTTAATCCCTTAGGTACTTTGCGGTTTTTAATGCATTCTGCTAAATATGTATTATCGCATTGTAAGTTACGTACCTTACAAAGCGATTGTTCTAAATCATTGAGTTTTTTGTCCATGTTCTCCTCCACGTCTTCTGTGCGAACATCAGACAACCTAAAGTCACTATTGAACCAGTCCTGGAATCTATTTACATTATGCCCCACAGTCTCTGAAGTTGTTTTCTGTCCGCAAGGAATAGAGCCGGTCGTGGCCATTGTTAACATCGCCATGTTTCCCCTAGAGCCTCCATTTGTTGCTCCTGATGATGATTTCACCCACAGCACTGTCTTGTCGGCTCCCTTTGACCTCAGAGTCCTGTGCCTTTGGGTGTTGTAATTTCTCAACAGCTTCCTGCAGTTGAGTTACTTTGTTTGTCAATGTGAGGACAAGCTGAAAAATATTATTTGGGTTGAGCAGGAGTTGGCATTTTGTCACCAGATTTCTGTAAAATTAAAGGCTTTGTTGGTTATTTGCTGTAGGTGGTTAATATTAACATGCGTCTGGAGCATTTCACCCCGGGCCTCTGCTGAAAACAGGCTCTGTGGGGCCTAGTCGGACTTACCCAGTCAACAAATAAAATAAATAAATAAAATATTGTTTGAGGTACAGATTAGTGTCAAATCATCGGCTTATTGTATGATTATTGCCTAGTTGGATGAAGCGTGTAGGTTTTTTATGAATATATTAAAGAGAAGAGGCCCTAGAATAGAACCTTGGGGTACTCTTGTAGGGATGTTTAGAAAAGAGGAGTGTGTATTGAACCATTTTACAGATTGCTGTCTACATGTCAGGTAGCTTTTAAATCACATTATGGGTTCAGAGAGTCCAAGTGATGCTAGCTGCTGAAGGAGTTTGTTATCTGATACTGTATTAAAGACTGTATAAGTTGAGAAATAAAGCTGAGATAAATTGTCCTTTATCCATAACCTTGTTTATTGTGTCCGTGAAAGAAAGAAGAGCAGTGGTTGCACTGTGGTTGGGAAGAAAGCCATGTCATGTAGGAGACAGGAGTTGATGCTGAAGAAGGTATTGTAGCATCTGTTTATGAATGATTTTTTTCAAGTATCTTCGAAAAAGGAGAAAGGATAGCTATAGGACAGAAGTTAGATATGTCAGAATAATTGCTACCTTTGTGAAGAGGAGTGACATAAGAGTGTTTCCATATGGAGGAAAAATAGGATTCTGTGATAGATCTGTTGATCAAAATTGACACTGGGTGTGCTATTATATTGGCAGCCATTTTTAGGTATTCTGAAGGTAGATTATCTACTGAGGAGAGCAAGGTTTGAGTTTTTAAAGTCATTTCTAAATGGTAGATGTAGGTATAGTTTGAAAAGAAAAGTACAAAGGGGAGTTAGAGGGGGAAGAAGTAGGAGATTAAGGTGACTAGAGGTTATGGTGAGGAGTATGAGTTCCTGGTGGTGAAGAGTGTGCATTAGGAGGGGTGTTTATATTGATGGTGGATATGCTGTCAATTAAATATTTATTGAACTGAATAGCAATTTCTGCGTTAGAACAATTTGTTAAGGGATTTAATTTGGGTTTATGGCCAGGTTGGAGTGTGTTGTTAATTGAGGCCCAGAATTCTTTTTGGGGGGGGGGGTTGCTTTTGTGTTGATTTATTGTTGTGGATGAGTTTTAGTCTTTTTTGTCGAATGGGTGCAAGACTGTTTATAGTGTCCAAGAAAATTTTATAGAGGGAAGAGACAGCTGCATCTAGTGTGAGGTGTTTTAAAAGCAGAGACTAATTGATAGATTGCAGGGCTGATATAACAGATTATGATTTGAAATTGGATGGATTGCAAGTGAATGTGTATGTAGGATGTTTAGGATAGTGGGTACAAATTTGGTTGGTATAGGTGGGAAGGTTATTACTGAGGGAATCTGGGAAGGTACCAGAGGAAATGCATTTATTAGCATGAAGACCAGGATCCAATCAAGAGTGTTGCCATTGCTGGTAGGTTTGTTATGGCACGTAGGGGTATTAATGAGCTGGGTTAGTCCAAAAGGATTAATACTGGAGCATGGACATTTGGGTGAGAACATCTTCCGGTCTTTGTTGACATTTCCTAGCATAATTTTCTCATTTGGAAAGTAAGAGTTAGCGAATGCAGTATATTTTCAAGAGTTTTTATATTATTTCCTTGGGGAATATACAGGACTGTGAAGTTCACACTAGTTCACACCATACTGACGCTATAGCTTAACTGGTCATGTGTACATGTACCATTTGAATCTTCTTATGTTTTATGTCCACAAGATCTTTTGAGCTACCAGTAAGTAGCTCCAAGATGCATAGCAGAATTACATTGCTCTATAATTCTACACAGCAATACTCCACAATACCTACATATCTTGGTGTTGCTCAAGGAGTAGACATGTAATGGGTGCTCCATGGGGTTGTCACTCACTTGTGTAGATGATGTTACATATAAAACTAACCTCACTTGTGCAGGTGATGTTACATCTAAAACTAACCTGTCTTCCTCTCTCTGTCTTGCAAGTAAACACCTCCAACCAGATCCTGGTCTCCACAATGTATTCTTAACATGCAAACTCTGAGACACACAATCCTTACTCCTTTTCAAGAAGAAACATTTCATTTTTGTATGTTATTTTCAGTGATGAGAAAATGAACTGTGCCTGCTTGCTTTAAGTAACATTTGCCACCAAACCTTCAAGATTTTTATAAAAGTACATTTTATAAAAGTATATTGTTTCTATCACTTTTCCACCACCGGCCATGCCTTCTTGAATTGCTGATGGTGGTAGGTCAGTCCCATTAAAAGCTATTAGTGTGCATTTCCGTTTTAATTACATATTTATGTTTCCCCGAAAGTCTTTCTTACTATATGTAATTTGGAATAGGTGTATGGTTAGAGGACGGTCATGATTTGTATCTGTTTTTGCAGTAGGCACAAAAGATAAATTTCAAGGGGCATTATGTTAATTGTCCCATTCACCACATTCACTTGAAAATTGATAGAATAGAATAATATATACTAATTTGCAGCTCTGAAGAATATGAAACCTGTAACTGTAGCTTGGCATTGATAACTTTTACTTTCACTGCTTTATCATACATTTACCAAGTTTTTAAAGGACAGACCACAGTTTTAAGTCCCTAATTTCAGAAACAGCAGGGAGGTATACTATTATTTTACATTTGGGAAGAGGGTGCCTAATCATCTTCATTAAAAGCTGCCTACCACCAGCTGTTACCTAACTTAAGCAGATTGTCTGTTGTCTACAGTCCAGCTCATAGGTTCATATGTAAGTAGTAGGCTAACTGCCCTTGCAGGCCATTTTAAGCCTAGCCAGTTTCAGTTTTGGTGCTTGACTTAACCCATCCCATTTAGTGTTAGATTGGCCTTAACCATCCCAGGGTTGATAATTATATACTATCCCTAGTGAGAATAACAGGGATCATACCACAGATATAGTGCATCCTCTGTGAGATACACCTGCCCTTCCAAAGTCTTCTGTTGATGTTGCAGAACAGGTTAAGATCTCTTGAGCAAGGATTTCTGATTTTGTTTGATCTGCAGAAGATCCATCAGTATTGGGTTAGAGGATGCCTTGTATGTCAGATACAGTTCACCTCTTAACAGTATATAGGATACCATGTATAGTGACAGAGCTATGAGTCTGTCCATGTAAAACATATTTTTTGGGCCTGGTAACCTATTACTAAGGTATCTCAGTGGGTGTTCCAGTTGTTGCATGTGTTTGGACAGATACATATCAAAGAGGGCATTATAAGGACTGAGTATAAAGGGACAATGACATCCCTAGATATAGACACAATTCCTTTATTTAAAAGTCGTGCAATGCAGAAAGACTTTCTTACAACAATGAACACATATTGGTCAAAAGTTACATCTCTGTTCACATAAGTCCCTAAATTCCAAACAACTGGTCAACTCTTAGGGGCAGTTTGTCAAAGTGGCAGTTCCCCAGGGTAGTTGACTTCCCAAAGGATATGATAATTCATTTTATGGCATTTAGTTTCAGTCCGTGATTTTGGCAGCAGATGTTTTTTTTTTTGAGAAAACCTTCTTGCATGATGGCTAAGTCATTTGGGGATTCACTGACTGCTCCTAACTTGCAGTCATTTGCAAACTTAGTCAGTCAGAGCCCTTTGGTATTGTTTTTTACTTCAGTGAAGTACATGCCAAACAGGAGAGTCCCCAACACAGAACCCTGGTGACTGGTCTCTTTGTGGAGGTAACTTCCCCTATTTTGATTTCCTGTTTCTTATTTGTGAATTGTTTGGCAATCCAGCATGTGACTTAGGGGTTTATTCCCAGTTTATTTAGCTTTTCTATTATGTCTGAGTGAGGGAGGGGTTCTGTTAAAAGCTTTGGTTAGGTCAAGGTATGTGATGTGTACCATTTTACTTTCATCCATTGTTCTGGTGACCTTTTCAAAAAGTCCACCAGGTTGAGTAAGCTTGACTTGACCTTGACAAATCCAAAGTAAGACAGGTCCAGTGTTTGGAAGTTCCCCATGTCTTTATTAATTAGTTCCATGATAATTTTTCCATGGCTTTTCATAAAAAACTGGTCAGACTTGTAGGGTCTGTAGGTCTGTAATTGCCTGGATCTGTGGAAGGTTGTCTCTTATGCAGAGGAATGACTGTAATTGTTTTCCATTCATTTGGTACAAAACCTGTATGGAGGCTGAGCCAAAACAGTGTTGCTAGGGAGGTGACTAAATTGTGCTTCATGCTGTTTAAGATGCATCCAAGGATATTGTCAGGACCCATTGATGCAGTATTTTTAGCTTTTGGTAGCACTTTTAGGACTTGATCTTATGTGATAGCTGGAGGTGAGACAGTTTCAGGTATATCTTGATGGACAAACTGAGACTAAGATTACCCTTTGCTTTCAAACCTACAATGGTTTTACATTTCATTCTCATGCCTTTAAAGCATGCTTGAATGAGTCTTAGCAAGTGTATGTATGCTGATAAGAAAGACAAACTTCTTAGATTTTGCAACAGTTGTTTAATTTTTATTTATTTTTTTCCTCTGTAGCTGATACCTTAATATTACATGTGAAAGTGTTCAATCTCGCCGTTTGTTCTTACACACGGGTTCTTGGCTCCGAGTCGGCCGCATCGCAAAGCTCTGCATCTTAGAGAAGCTCGAGACCAGACTATATCCCATAATCCTCCCTGCTATCCCTCAGATCTAGTTTGCCACTGCAACAGATCGGTCGAGGAGAGCTCGGGCCAGAGAGAGAAATTTAGTTTATCGATCAGATAAGCAATATTTTGTAAAAAAATTTTTTTGTCAATCTACCTTAGATAGAGTAGTACATAGTGCGTGTGTGTGTGTTTTGATAGATATCCCTTAGATATATATATACATAGGTTTTTTGGCTACGGCCTACTTGTTTCTGTCAGGACTCTGACATTGTCCTACCAGTGTTAGTTTATATAGTGTTTGTAGTGTAGTGGTTCTTATATATATAGTTACTGTTAACTTTATTATCCTATATCTATACTATTATTGTAGTCACTGTTTTAGTGTTGTTGACTTGTATTGTGTACCATGTCGAAGAAAGCCAAATCCGGCTTTAAGAGATGTCAGTGTGGACAGAAAATGTCCATCTCTGACAATCATGCTTCCTGCGTCTACTGCCTTGGCCCTCTCCATTTGCAGGAGGACTGCTCCATCTGTCATTCCTTTAGTGGGAGGGTCATGACAAAGAGGCGCAGGAAGCTGATTGACAGGGGCTTACTTAAGCCTGACTTCCAGGAGGCCTTGGAGAAGTCCGACCAGGCTTCTAAGTCTTCGAAGGGGTCGAAGATGTCGGAGCCCATGTCATCGACTCCGAGCTCATCTTCCAAGATTTGTTCGCCGGTTCCACAGACCTCGGGGCCGAGCATCGAACGGTTATCTTTCACTGAGCCCCAGGTCTTGGAACCGGTGTCGGAGCTGCCTCCACCATCGATTCTTCGGTCGGTGCCATCTTCGGCCCCTTCGACCCGGTCTTCCAGACCATTATCCGATACTGATGTGGATCGTGTCATACAAAAACTAATGAAAAACACGGCCCTGTCCAAGCTGATTGTGGTTTCGTCCCAATTGGTGTCGAAACTGGAAGGCCTCCCCGTGTCTCCAACAAATCCTCCTTCGAGACTCATCCAGTCTTCGGAGCCGGGAGAGGACGAACCGATGATAGTGGAGCCCTCGGTGTCGAATCCGTCTGTTGCGCGATCGGCACCATTGACTTCGACTCCTTTGGAGCCCGTAGGGGAGTCGCGGAGCTGACGATCTCTCCTTGGTTCCAGGACAGAGAGTCGTACCGATTTTTCAGTGCCGACTCTCCCTCTCGGGGCCTCGGCGCAGATAGGTTCGGCTCCGTCCTCGGGGTCGGAGCCCACAGTTCCAGTGTCGGGGAGGCTTCCACGTTTTTCGGAACCGGAGGAGTCCTCGGCCCGGGGCTCGGGAGCTTTCGACCTTATGAGGAAGGTATGGTCTACACAGACAACTACTTCATCGGAGGCGTCTTCTCCTTCCCCCAAAGGGCCGCTTTCTGTTTCTGCTCCCACGATCCACCCTAAGCGTAGAGTCCCATTGCCTCAGCCAGCCCCAGAAGGTGCTCCCTGTTCCTCGGAGGCCTCACCAGAAGCCCCCTCTGATGAGGTGCCGAGGAAAAGATTGTGCAAGAGGAGGCACATCGATTCCCCACAGGAATCTCTAACGTCTGACACCGATTTGGATGAGGCAGAGGGGTCCCCACGGTCCCCCTCTGAGGATGTGTCATATGCAGACATCCTGGAGATCTTGAGACAGAGGGGTGATTGGCAGTCCCTAGCCCCCACTGAGGATGAGTCGGTGTTGCTGAAGGCTTTTGGGGCTCAACCTTCTACCTCCTGGGTGACCCCACCCTTCGATGAATTGATGGACTTAATTGCTCGAAGGGCGTAGGAAACACCGGACACAGTGGAACCGGTCCCCCATAAACCGAACAAATTTATCACGGCCCCCCCAAGATAAGGCCTATCTTACTAAAGGAGTTCTGGTCGATGCTATGGTGGTGGCGGCAGCCACGAAGAAGGAAATGTCTTCCTCTTCCTCTTCTGTTCATCCTCCTAATAAGGATTCTAGGACTATGGACAGATATGGGAAGCGCGTTTTTAGTTCAGTGACTTTTTCCATGCGTTCGCTAAACTACTTGACACATTTTACATGACTGCAGAGGGATCTCATTAAGGAACTGGGAGATACCCTCCAGGGTAACACAGATGCTGCTGTCTCAGATAAGGTGACAGCACAACTTAACACCCTTACTTCAATAGCAAACTCATCCATGAGGCTCATCTCATATGCGGCCGAAGGATCGAGTAGAGCTGCAGCTTCAGCGATTGCTCTCCGTAGACAATCCTGGATGCAGCTGTGCTCCTTTGCGGAAGCCTTCAAGTCTTCCTTTGCCAATGCCCCCTTTGATGGTGCCACGCTCTTTGGGCCCAAAGTAAAGGAGACTCTAACTCGGTGTGAGCAAGAGGGGAAGACCCTGTCTGCTGTTGGTGTCCATTTATCCGCTCCAACTAGACTGTACCCCAAAGGGCAACAAAGCGGAAAAATGTGGTTCCGTAAGACTCAGGGATCTTTCCAAGCCACACAGGGTGATGCCCCCTCCAGAGGCAGAGGAGGGGGAAGAAATGGAAGACATCGCCCTGGCGGCAGAGGGGGTCCGCAAAATCAGGGTGACAGGGATACCGTCCCTGGGAAGCCCTTCCAGCACTCCTGAGTGGAGGCCCGACTGTCCTGCTCTGGAGGCAGTCGGGGGTCGCTTGGCTTTATACCCACAGGCCTGGCTAAATCTTACCTCGGATTCTTGGGTAAAAAGCATAGTAACCAGAGGATACAAAATTCCCTTTACATCCACCCCACCTCAACAAAAGAGATTTCCAGATGTGCCACCCCATCGGCGAGATCCAGCAGCTGTAGAAATTTCAAAGCTGCTCAAAAAAAAAGTCATCCAGCCAGTCTCGGCGGACCAAAGAGGATCCGGAACTTACTCAAGGTTCTTTTTAGTTCCAAAAAAGACAGGGGACTGGAGACCGATTTTGGATCTCACCAAACTCAACACCTTGGTAAGGAAGGAAAAGTTCCGGATGGTCACGCTTCAGTCGATCCTTCCCTTCTTACAGAAAGACGATTGGATGTGCTTGATAGATCTCAAGGACGCGTGCTACCACATCAAAATGGCCGGGCCGTCCAGAGATTACCTGCGCTTCCGGCTGGGAGCCAGTCATTTTCAGTTTCGAGCTTTCCCCTTTGGTCTCACCTCAGCCCCCAGGGTGTTCACCAAATGCATGGCAGTAGTGGTGTCTCACTTGAGACGACAAGGATTCCGAGTGTTTCCCTATCTGGACGACTGGCTCCTCACTGCCACCACCAAGCATCGTCTTGTACAAGCCAGAGACTACACAGTCGACCTTTGTTCCCATTTAGAAATTCCAATCAATTTCGAAAAATCTGCCTTATCGCCCTCACAGCATATCTCATTTATCGAGGCAGATCTAGATACAAGGTTAACACTGTTAAAGCTTCCTCCACTAAGAGCGTCAACCCTCAAAGAACAGGTTCTGCTTCTTCAGAACAGGAAAGCCCCAGCCAAACTAGTGTTAAAGGTTCTGGGACTGATGGCAGCGTCTCTGATTGCAGTTCCCATGGGCAGATTGCACATGGGGGTCCTCCAATGGCTGCTTTTCGCGCAATGGTCGTTCCAGCAGCTACCCTTATCACACGAGATACTAATAACAGACTCTTGCAAATGAGATCTTTCATGGTGGGTGAACAGTCAGGATCTCACAATGGGTCGCCCGTTTGTCCTACCCAATAACCACGGACGCTTCTCTGATAGGGTGGGGGGGACTTTTTCAGGGAAGAACGGTCCAAGGGGAATGGTCCAATCTGGAGTACAACCTGCACATCAATGTTCTGGAGTTGAGGGCGGTGTTCCTAGCGTTGCGACACTTCCAAGCTCTCTTACCTCTGGGAACAGTGGCAGTTCAGACGGACAACATGTCTGTGGTCTGGTACATAAACAAACAAGGGGGAACCAGGTCTTACCCATTATGCAGAGAGGCCATGAGAATTTGGCAATGGGCAGAGTCCACGAGTCGCTTTCTAGTGGCAATGCACATCCCGGGGTCATCCAACGTCATTGCGGACAGGTTGAGCAGAGCCATCCTGTTACCTCACGAGTGGTCCCTCAAACCGCAAGTGGCGGAAAGGATCTTCCACAGATGGGGCCAGCCTTGCTGCATTCTGTTTGCATCCCCGTTGAATGCCAAATGCAGAAGCTACTTTGCCCTTCTACCCCCCTCCAGGGGTGTTCCCAGGGACGCTCTCGTGCACGATTGGCCCCCGGGTCTCCTGTATGCATTCCCTCCTGCCCCGTTGATTCCCAAATTTCTACAGAAAGCCAGGAACCTGGAAAGGACGATAATCCTCATAGCGCCATTCTGGCCTCGACAGATATGGTTCCCCTTTCTTCGAGCCCATCAAAGGGAGGAACCTTGGATTCTGGACCCAGTGCTGGATCTATTGACTCATTCGTCGGGAGTTCCTCACTCATCCCTTCAATCCTTCAAACTGACAGCTTGGCTGCTCCGCTTCCCTGTCTAGCCAGGTCAGACCTTCTCTCTCCTGCGGTTCAGCACATTCTGGTTGCCTCTCATAAAGTCTCCACCAGAAAGCTTTACAGGAGCAAATGGAAACGCTTTGTATGTTGGGCGTCAGGTCAACACATAGATCCCTTGGTAGCTCCACTTCACAAAGTTCTGGAATTCTTATCAGTACTCTTTCATGAAGGGGCCTCTACTTCCACCTTAAGAGTACAGTTGGCGGCCATATCTAACTTTCATATTGGTGAAGGGGGCTCTTCTATTATGTCTCACAGGCTTTGCAAGGCTTTTATGAAGGGAACTTTCCACCTTCGTCCACCCATTCGGGAGCCCTTTTTCCCATGGAATTTGAACTTGTTGTTGTCACAACTGATGTTACTGCCCTTCGAACCAGCTTTATCCTGCCTCCTAAAGTTCTTGTCGTGGAAGACACTATTTCTTGTTGCTGTCACTTCAGCTCAAAGAGTCTCAGAGTTACAAGCATTATCAGTCAGGCCACCGTACTTGATCATCCACCCGGATAGAGTTTACTTGCGCACAAACCCGTCATTCCTCCCCAAGGTATGTTCTGTCCTAAATATCAACCAATCCATAGAGCTCCCCACGTTTTTCAAGAATCATTCAAACAAATTGGAATATATGCTGCACAAGTTGGATGTACATAGGCAACTGAGATTTTACTTGGACAGGACTAAAGATCACAGAATGTCAGATCAGCTGTTTGTTTCGTTTGCAGACAACAAAAAGGGTATGGCAGTCATGAAACATACCTTATCTAAATGGCTTTCCGATTGTATAGGGTTTGTGTATTCTATTTCGAATCAGCCACTACCTTTCAAGCCTAAGGCTCATTCTACTAGGGCCATTTCCACTTCCTTAGCTCATGCAGCTCGCTTACCATTGGACATGATTTGTGCAGCAGCAACATGGGCTAAACCTCATACATTTATCACTCATTATAAAGTGGACAGGGCTTCCAAGGACAGGACATCCTTTGGTTCCACTGTGCTCAGGAACGTTCTTCCATGAGTCACCCAGAGTGACGGAGCTAGGGACGCTACCCGTGTGTAAGAACAAACGGCGAGATTGAACACTTTCACGTTTAGAAGTTATGTACTTACCATAACGTTCCATGTGAGATGTTCATCTTGCCTTTGTTCTTACATTCCCTCCCTTTCCCTCCCCACACATTATGGAAGAACGGGTAAGATTAGTGTCTGGTCGGGATTTTTCCCTTTTCTTGGGTTCATTGCTCTGTGTCCCCACTGGGATATAGTTCACCACCCATAAGGCATTAGATATTATAGTCAGAAGGTGTTCCTGGATAGCCGTGTGAATGTGAAGGTCTTAGACCAAGTTGACTATTAGCGGTCTGGTTTCTTGCAAACTAGATCTGAGGGATAGCAGGGAGGATTATGGGATATAGTCTGGTCTCGAGCTTCTCTAAGATGCAGAGCTTTGCGATGCGGCCGACTCGAAGCCGAGGATCGGCTCCGAACCCGTGTGTAAGAACAAAGGCGAGATGAACACCTCACATGGAACGTTATGGTAAGTACATAATTTCTAATTATTGCAACACATCTATGATTTCCTGTGTTGTTTATACTCATTTTTGTAATAGCATTTTTTTATTTGAAAAGTCACATCTTTTGTTTCTTGGCAACTCTAGTAATTGGTTTTTAACAATATTTTTAAACATGTACTGAGGATACATGCTGCTCCAATGCAGACATGAACTCCTTTTTGATGTGTTTTTGTAAAGTTTAGTACCTAGTGCTCATGTTACATCCTTCAAAACAGTAATATCTAAAAAAATCAATAAAATCTTTATGTATGTTGCTGTTAAACCTTAAAAAGGAAGTTGTGTTAGTTCTCCATTTTCTTGTTGGCTTAGTTCTTAGAATATTTTCTGCTGTTTTATGAATGTAATATTCTGCATAGCTGTTGTTATTCTTAAGGATCTGCAGCCTAAATCCCACTCTCTCCTTATTTTTGAATCCCCACACTTCATCATTATCCTTTTCTACTTTGAATTATAGATTTCTACTTGTGTTATGTATATGAGCCTTAATTGTGTAACTCCAAAAATATGCATTCAAATCAGGTAATTCTAAACCACCCTGTTCTATTGGAAGAATCAACTCATCCCACTTGACCCTTCCCCTCCAAGATAAAATCCTTCAATTCTATATTAATTACTGTCCAGAACCTCTCCTGGTTGATAAAAATATGACTGATCTGTAAATAAAAGTGGCGGTACTAAAACTATTTTCACTGCTTGTATCTTGCTGTCCATATCCATAAGCAAGACCATCCAGTTTCTCAATTTGTGTATTTTTTTGTTTAGTCTATTCCTACATATCCTTAGCTGCCATGAAAGAATCCCTTTAAGCTATCCTTTGAAAAACTTTTTTTTTGTTGTGTCTCCATAAATATGGGTGTGACATCTCACCACTGACACCGGTGGGGGATGTTCACAAAAATGGATACACAACATATTTTCAGATCCAGCTCTCTGTACCAAGCATAGTTTCCCTTAAGAGCACACAGGAGCTCATTCAATCCTGGAGCTGGGTTTTCCTCTCCAGGCCCCAAATAAGACTCCACCTTTTTCTCTGCAGAAACCAGTGCTTGTCCCTGTTTCAAGTAGCTGACACATGCACTCTACCACCTTTGCCCAGGCTATAAGGTAGTTCCACTGCCACCCGCCAGCTACTCTAAGGCTCTTAACAGGGTATCCAATTATACTGAGTGAAATTAATACTCATACCAATGGTAATGTTGACCGAACAGCAAGACTTTCAAGAGAGTGATGCCACAGTGTCACTAAATAAATATAAGTACTGTCAAAGGTTAAATATTTCCTAAAAAGACCAGCCATAATGAAAAGTTTAAATATATTTAATAATAAATAATAAAAGAACATGAAAATACTGAATATTTGTTTACAATAAACACCAGAGTTTCTGTCACAGGAAATATTAAACATAACACAGATGGAAAGATTCACACAGATACAGAAAAAACAATTTATTTTATTTATTTATTTTACATTTGTTTGCTGGGTATTGTCCTGCTGGGCTAGAAGCCCGTTTTCAGCTGAGACCCGGGAAGAAAAGCTCCACACACAGATAACAAATAATAAGTAACAAATATAGAGTTATATAGATAATCATAAAACTATACATTACATTGTAAACATTATGAAAACGTTCAGTGAGAAATAATACATCATAGTAACAAAACCGAAACATATATAGCACAGAAAAATCTTGTTAACTGGGTGAAAAATTGAGATAGAAAACAGTGAGCATGTCCAATGAAGAGATATAAGCAACATGTAGAGTTTAAGCGAGAGTAGACAAAGAGAAATATATGAAGTACTGAAGTAAAAATCAATCTAAAACCATTTGGAGGTGATAACTATAACATTGAACAAAAAACAGATAACAACCGGCTATAAAGAGAAGATAGCTGGGTGTTGTTGAGCATATAGTAGGAGAGAGAAATTTAACCATGGGGTATTACAGTGGCAGAGCCACTTGCTTTTTAGATATTCTTTTAATTTTGTTTTAAAGGAAGAACAACAGGTAGTGTTTTGTAAGCTTAAGGGTAGGTTATTCCAAGACTTGGCTATTTTGTATAAGTAGAGGGAGTCACCGTGGCTGTTGTGTGATTGTGTTGTTTTGAGCATTGGTCTATCGGAAGATCTAAGGGATCTGCTGTTTACTAATGGTTAGACTTGGGTGGATATTATGGGGCAGTAATTTGGGTAGTATATGATTTTATGGGTGAGGGTAAGTTAGTTTAGTCATAATAGGTTGGGGAGTTCTAATGAGTTGAGTTGAAGAAGAGTAGAACAATGATGGGCTTTATGGGGTAGATTGGTGGCAAACCTCGCAATTTTGTTATAACAAGTTTCTAGATTATGAAGATCAATCTTATGTAAGTTGGTGAGGACGTTTGAGCAGGAAAGAAGTGTAGAGAGAAGCTGAGATCTAGCTGTGGTTAGCCTGGCTTGGGGTGTTAAGTAAGGTAGGGCTCTGTAAAGTGTTTCGAGTTTTGTGTATACTTTTTTAATGGGAAGTGAAATATGAGTATTGAAATTGAGACCGTCATCTGTTGTAATACCTAGGAGCTTGGCCTCGTTTGTTGGATCAATTTTGGTACCATTTGCAGAATGAAAAGGGATGGTCAGGGAGCTCTGCTTGGTAGTTCTATTGGTAAGAATTATTAGTTTGGTCTTGTTTGGGTTTAGGATGAGTTGGTGGTTTGATAGGAAAGTTTCAATTTCTATGAATGCTTTTTGCATCTTTTCTTTTAGTTGTTGTGGGCAGGAGGCTGAGCAGATAAGAGATGTGTCATCTGCATATTATATGATTGAGTCAAGTTGGATTGCTGTATTAAGGTTGTTAGTAAATATGATAAATAGCAGGGGGCCAAGTATAGAACCTTGGGGTGCACCTGTGGATACTGAGAGTAGTGGGGAGAAGTTGTTCTCCCATTTTGTAGCCTGTTGTCAGTTTAATAGATAACTGTGAAACCATGTGAGGGATTCTGGACTGAGTGCAGAGAGTTTTTAGAGTAGAAGTTGGTGGGAAATGGTGTCTAAAGCGTTTGACATGTCTAGGAAAATTGCAGAGACTAATTGTCCATTGTTCATAAGGTGATGTATAGTGTTGGTGAAGGATAACAGGGCTGTGTTTGTGCTTTACTGGGGTCTAAAACCATGCTAGGTATTGAATAGGAGGTTGTTTGGGTCTATGTTACGATGTCAAAAGACGAGTTCACTGAACACGTCTTTATTGACACGTAAATATTGACCTTTTGAAATGCTGAGCGGCCACTTCAGTGAATTTTTTCCAAGGGAAAAAAATCACTTGGCTGTCATCGGGGATTTGTCCTTTTCTCCACTGTAGTGCGATCTCGGAGTTGGTAGATTTAGTTAGGAGTGTGTGGGGAGTACAGCCCCCCAAATCAGGGGGTGTCACCCCCCCCCCCCACTATGTAGGGTTTAAAAGTTTGGTTTGTTTGTGTACGGCCAAACGATTTTTTTCCCCTGGGAAAAAAATTGTTGAAGTGGCCGTTCGGCATTTGAAAAGATTGATATTTACATGTCGATTTAGGCGTGTTCGGTGAACTCGTCTTTCGACATCATAATATAAACCCAGTTGTATGTGGTAAGGTGTTTGAGGAATTGAAGCTGAATACATTTCTCTAGAATTTTGGCTATGGGTGGGAGGATAGCTATGGGGCAGTAATTTGAGATGTCTCTAGAGAGGCCACCCTTGTGGAGGGTGATTATGTGAACTACTTTCCACAGGAGAGATACATATTGTTCAGAGATGGAACAATTGATTAGTATTGAGATAGGGTAGGCAATGGATGGAGCTGCGATTTTTATGAATTTGTTTGGTAGTTGATCAGCTGCTGTGCAACAGTTTGCTTAGGAGTTTTTTAATGTAAGAAGTTTGAATAGGTCTAAAAGAGAAGGAGTTAGTAGTGCTTGTGGTAGGTGCGGGGAGTGTGAGTGGCAGTTGTTTGTGGTTATTAAGTAGACAGGAGATAGAGCTGATAAAGTACGAGATAAACTGTGAAGCGAAGGGTTCAGAGGAGTTAGTTATGGAAGGAGTGGGGGGGTGGAGGTTTTGTCAGGGTCGAGTAGGAATTGATTGATTGCCAGAATTTTTGTGGGATGTAAAGGAACTTTTGTTGGGAGGCATGGAAGTAGTGTTTTTTGTCATTTAAGATATTTTTCTTAATTTGGTTTCTTAGTTGCTGATAAGTAGTAAGGTCAGAATTGTTTTTGGTAGATAGGTATAGGTCTCTGGCTCGGTCTCTTTGTTTAATCAGTTGTTTAATGTCAAAGGAGAGCCATGGTAGTTGTTTAGATTTGGTGCATATTTGTTGGTGGGGGATAGGCTATTTAGTGTTTCTAGAAAGTTTTGTTAAAATATTCTACTGCAAGGTCAAGGGGTAGCTTATTTAATGGTGACCAATCACAGAGTTTTATTAGTTGATTAAAAACAATACTTAACTAACCTTGCTATATTTTCCTGACTGATCTAAAGAATTACTGTTTTCTACTTAATAGAGCAAGGCAAGGTGATGTGGATGAGTGGTCATTCTTGTCAGGTTTCACAAACAAACTGCCCTGAGACTTCTGTCTCATCTAGTATTAAAGCATCATTTCAGTGCTGAATTACAGAATGACATCACATCTGGTCACCTGACTCTGTGGTTCCCACACTACCCCCTTTATTTATTTTATTTATTTTACGTTTGTTTACTGGGATGGTCCGACTTGGCTATTAGCCCATTTTCAACAGAGGCCCAAGGAGAAAAGCTTCATACAGTGTAATATATACAATGAGAACACATAGATAATCAAAGCATGCTGAATTTCAGTCATATATATATATATATATATATATATATATATATATATATATATATACCATAATAACAGTGGTTCACATATGGAATAGATTACAAGCATGGGACTGCACTGTTAATATTGTTACACACAGTGTGTTGGGATAAGAGATAGGTAGACTGTAGGAAAAAATCTGTCATTTTTGTACCTGACTCAACTGAAAGGTATATGGGGATCACATTGATTGGGAGATTGGAGAGAAGCTAAAGAAGACAGTGAATGAGTAGGTAGTATGAGAGGGGCATGTCCTGTTCACCCAGGAGTAGTACAGGAGCACAGCCAGTTGTTATTTAGGTGTTCCTTGAGAAGACGTTTGAATTAGGAAGTTATGGTAGTGCTGTGTATATGTTGGGGTATAGTGTTCCAGATTTTTGATATTTGGTTTGAGAACAGAGAATCTTTGAAGCTATTGTTGGCTTTGGTGACTTTTAACAGTAGTTTATCAGATGAACATAGGGTTTGGTTGGTTGAGTAAGATTATACTAAATTTTTTAGGGATGGACATCCATCAGGTTGATGTATAATGGCATGTGCAACAATAAGCTGGTTCAATGACAACATATTTAGCAATTCAAGCCATTTAGTTGTTTTAGGGCTGTGTAGTGATGGGTTCTATTAAGGAGGGTAGTTACAAATCTAGCTATTTTGTGGTAGCAGGTTTCTAATTTGGTTAGGTCAGTTTTTCTAAGGTTAATGAAGCATACGGTATAGTGGATAGAAGATGTGTTCTGGCAATGGACTGTCTTGTGGTTGGAGTAAGAAATGGTTTGGCTCTATACAGTGTGCAAACTTTAGTGTGGACCTTTTTAATGGTAAGGCTGTGTGCTTATATATATCAGTGAGTTGTCAATTGTGACATCTAGTAACTTTGTATTGTTGACTGGTTCAATTTTGGTATTATTAGAGGAATGGATGTAAAAGGAGGATGGGGACACGAGTTGTGTTCTTTTTGAATAACATGAGTTTTGTGTTGTTTAGGTTTAGTATGAGTTGGTTTTCTGTAAGGTATTTTTATGGCAGTGAAAGCTGTTTGGGTTCTATGCAAGAGTTCTGGAAGGGAGGGTGCTGTGCAGATGATGGTGGAGATGTCAGCATATTGCACTATTGTGGCCTGGTTGGATACAGTACTGAGTTTATTGGTAAAAATAGAGAATAGAACTGGCTCAAGAACTGAGCCTCGTGGGACATCTACTGAGACAGGTAGAAGGGCTGAGATATTATCTTGCCACTTCACTGCTTGTTGACCTTCAGACAGATAGCTATGAAGCCATGTGATTGCTGATTGGGAGAGGTTAATGGAGGATAATTCACAGAGTAGTTTTTCATAGGAAACTGTGTCAAAAGCTTTTGATATATCGAGGAACATGGATGATATGAGTTTGTCACTGTTTCTGTGCTGGTTGATAGAATTTGTGAAGCTTAGGAGAGTGGTTGTGGTGCTTTGCTTAGGTCTAAAACCATGTTGGGTGCTGGAGAGAATGTTATTTTGTAGTAAATAGACCAGTAGTTGTGAATGGATGCATTTTTCAAGAATTTTGCTTATTGTGGGGAGGATGTCAACTGGTCTGTAATTTGATAATTCAGTAGATGTGCCTCTTTTATGCAAGAGAATTATGTGGGAGATCTTCCAAAGTTTAGGGACATATTGTTCAGAGATGGAACGATTAATGATTAGGGAGACTGGATATGAGAGAGAATCTGCTGCTAATTTTAGAAATTTGTTGGGCAGTTAGTCTGCTGCAGGGGTTGTGAGTTTTAGTTGATAAAGGAATTTTTTTATGTAGCTGGTCTGTATGGGCTGAAATGAAAAGGTATTTGGCTGAGAGGTAAAAATCTTGGGAATAGTTAGTGGCGTGCTGTTGTTTATTAGGGACGTTATGGAGTTTATGAAGTGTGAGTAAAATTGGGCTGCTGTACTCAAAATGGGGATGGGGAGACTTGGGGAGGGAGTGGTGGTCTAACCTGGATTTAGGAGTTGTTTTATGCTGCCCCAGAATTTCTGGTGGCTGTTTTGATGTTTTTGTTGGATTAACTTATAATAAGACTTTTTGTCATTCCGAGTGTGTTTTTAGCTAAGTTTCTTAGTTGGTGATAACTTTGGAGGGAAGTTTGGGTATTAGATGCTTGATAGTATAACCAGGCTCCATGTCTCTGTTTCATTATTTGTATAGTGTCTTTGCTTAACCATTGATTTGGTTTAAAATTGATATGCATTTTTCTAAGAGGGGCCAGAGAATTGAGAGTGTTTAGGAATATATTGTTAAAGTACTGGACAGCATCATGTAACTAAAGGTGATTTAGGAGGGGTCTAGTTGTGTTGTTTTAGGAGGGAGTTGAAGGTTTCAGTGGAGAAGTATTTTTTGCTGCCGATATGTTTATATATATTGTTTTTGGTTTGGCATATTTTTTATCTGAGAAGGTAGGTGGGCATGTGGGCACTAGCCAAATTGATTACATATTTCTGGTTGATTGGTGAGTATCCAGTCAAGTATAGAATGTTTGTTACTGTGTTTGTCATTTCTGGTTGGTGTGCAGATTAATTTCGAGAACCCAATGAGGTTGATAAAGTTTGTAGGGTCGTTTGAGATACAGGTGGCCCCAGTCTAGGTTGAAGTTGCCTAAAAATAGTGTTTCCTGATTACAGGCCACAACATACTGGACCTGGTCATCACCAACATGGGCGACAGGTGTTCCATACCGGAGGCCAACCCGTCACTGGTTAGATCAGACCATAAACTAATCACCCTGGATGTCCACACCCCACCACCATCCCAATGAAGGAAACCACAGTGAAAAACTTTTCTAAAGCAAACTTCACCTTACTTAAGGCAGAGGTGGTAAGTTTCACAGCCCCCCACGCTAAAGGATAACACTGCCCAAGATGCATAATCCTTTACAATTGCACTCTATGAGCACTTACAAGGATGCATGGATCATGCCATCCCTAGCAAGACCAAGACTCACTCCCCTAAGAGAAGGAAACCAGTCTGGTGGACCCCTGCCATAAACAGGTTATACAACAGAAGGAGGAAACTAGTTCAGAAAAAAACAAATCCCAAGAAGGAAAGACATCCCTGATCAGTATCAGTAAGAAACTAAGGTCCCTCATAAAATCATCCAAGGCTAACTTCAAAAGAAAAATAGCCAAGGATTTGAAAGATAACCACAAAGCCTTCTTTAGCTATGTCAAGAATCTAAGTGGCAACTCACAGATATGCTCTGAGCTTGTACAAAATAGCACAAAATATACTGAACCTACTGATATTGCCAACATCCTGGCAGATAGATTCAGTGCAAACTTCAGCTCCCTCTCACCTTCAAAAGGGCCCACAACAGTACCGGAAAAGTGTAGTGTACCGGAAATCACAGAAGCACAGGTGAAAACAGCCCTTTCAAAAGCCAAAAACACAGCATCAATGGGGACAGATGGTGTCCCAGGCTGCGTCTTGCACGAACTACAGAATGAACTAACCCCCCACCTAGACACGCTGTTCAACCTCAGCCTCCCCATAGGCTACATGCCCATAGAATGGCGCACAGCAAAGTTTATTCTGCTCCACAAAGGAGAGGCCCCAACTGACCCTGGTAACTATCACCCCATAAGCCTGACTAGACTGGTCTGCAAGGCTATGGAGTGCATCGTCATGGAACTCATTAACAAAGACATTGGGAACCTCCAAACACTTGACCCGACCCACTTTGGCTTTGTTAAGGGCAGATCATGCCTACTAAACCTGGTTGACTTCTTCGAGACAATCACCGAGGTCATAGACGAGGGAAAGGTGTTTCACACAGCCTACCTTGATCTCGCCAAGGTGTTCTACATCATTCCTCACTCAGGTATTATAGAACAACTCACCAGCCTGAACATAAACCCCTACATCACAAGATGGGTTGCCAACTGGCTTACAGACAGAACTCACACGGTAAGAATAGCGGGCTCCAGGTCTGACTCTAAACCAGTCACAAGTGGTGTCCTGCAAGGCTCAGTTCTGGGACCCCTACTGTTCGGCATATATTTCTCAGAAGTACAGGCAAACAGTACAGAAGTACAGACTATAGCTAACCAAGTTCGCCGATGACTGCAAACTGGGAGTCATAATTGACTCTCCTGCTGACACGGACATCCTTCAAAAAAGCCTTACTGAGACATACACCTGGTGTCAAAGTCATGGCCTCAAGCTAAATGCCAAAAAATGCATAGTCATCCTGTTTGGGAAAAACAAAACACCCACGAATTACCACATAGACGGCAGCCCCCTTAATATAGAAGAGGTAATAAGAGATCTGGGGACCCAGGTAGATAGTAATCTCTCCTTTGACAATCATATTGCCAAAGTAGTTAGGAAATCCTTCTATGTGGCCCATCTAATTACTAAGGGGTTTGCATCTAGAAATAAAGAGGTTATAGTGCCCCTCTAGTCATCACTCATCAGACCCATCATAGAGTGCAATGCCCCATTTGGGATGTACCTCACAAGACACTTCCAACAGCTGGAAAGACCACAAAAGCACCTCACCAAGAGGATTACTGGCCTCAAACATATGTCCTATGCAGCCCGACTGAAAAAACTCCGGCTGTACTCAGTGGCATATTGCTTACTCAGAGGTGATCTCTGCCTGACTTACAAAGCCATGTCCAACTCAGAATTGATGGGCATGCTCCACTTAAAGAAATCCAAGTCACTGCAAGCCACGAGCTCTAGTGAGCTAAACCTTGCCACAACAATAAATAGAACATGCTGGAGGGATAGAGTCCTGTCACAGAGACTCCCCATGCTTTGGAACAAAATTCCTAACTACATTAGGCAGAGCCCCTCACTAACACTCTTCAAGAGAAGCCTTGACGAGTGGATGGATAACAGAAAATACACCCCTGGGATCACTTCATTCACTCTGCTTGACAGAGGCTTAGTTAATTAATCAGTGGGGCAGCGAAAGCCAACACACTCTGGCTAGGCTTAAAAATGCCCTCGGGCAGATAGCCTAGTACCTTCCTATGAACTTATGAACCTATGTGGATGAGACCCAGCTAAGTAGGGTTTCATTGTGAGGGTATTGTTGCCGGGGGGCTGTAGGGGGCTATGATTATAATGATGTTATTTCTATTTGGGTAGAGGCGTGTGAGTAATATTTCAGAGTCAGAGGACTGTGGCGGGTTGCTATCTAGGAGTTGTAGGCTAAGGTTATTTTTATATATAATAGCTATGCCACCACCGCATTTGTGTGGCCTGTCGAGTCTATGGATATTATATCCTGGTGGTAAGAATTCACTATCTTTAGTATGATTCTTTAACCAGGTTTCAGCTAGCACTGCTATGTTAGGGGAGTATAGTGAGAGACTGGCTTGAAATTTAGTTATTTTGTTTAGAATACTTCTATGGTTCATGTTGATAATTAGTAGGTCAGAGGAGTTATGTGTTTGAATGAGGGAGTTGTGCATGACAGAATTACATTGTAGGAGGGGTGCTTGATGCTAGGAGTCTTTCCCTGGGTTTGGGTGTATATTTCCACTTAAGCTAAGTAGGGATATATTGAATAGAAATAGGTGAGAGAATTTGGGTAGTAGTTTGGTGTATTTGCATTCTAGGTGTGGGTTTTTCTGTGTGGTAATGTATTTAAGTGTGGAATGCACAATGTGTGAGTTATTGTACTGATGTGGTGATATGCTGATGTACGTGTGCACGTTAGGTGCTTGTGGGATGGTTGGTTTAGTGAGTGCGTGCTTATAGATGACTTGAAAATTACGGAAGGAGGTAATTATGTAGGTAGATATGAGTAAGTTGGTTAAGAGTGTGAGTAGCAGGAGCATGTTGTGTGTGGTAAGACTGGGATATCTATGAGACATATGTTGTGAGAGTTGAGTTTAAGTGAATTAGAGTAAGTGGAGAACTAGGGTAGTGGGTGTGGGAAGAGAGAGAGAATAGAAGGAGAGATGCAGAGACTGGAAAGGTTTGGGAAGTTTGATTGGCCTAAGGGAAAAACTGTGGTGGAGAGAAGAGAAATAGTGGTTGGTCAGTGTATTACACTGGCTTGGGATGTGATTGGCTGATGGGAGAGGGGGTGTGGTTAACTGTAAGTATAAATGTAGTGAAAGTAGGGGTGGATTGGAATGTGGGTAGGGTTGGGGAGCGAAGTGAGTGGGTTGGACAAGATTGCGGTTGTGGTAGACTAAACAAAAAACAATCAGTATAGACATGAGTATTTGCTGAGAGTTATTTTAGCTATCTTTGTAACATACAGCAAAAAAGTAAGTAGAGATGGTGAACAGGTGATTACCTATGGACGAGAGGGAATCAATACAGTGACCAGGAAAAGTGTGAGCAGTGGTGGAGTAAGACAGCTGCTAACCAGTGCCCATAGAGAAATTGAGAAAGGTGAGAGAAATAGAGAAAGGGCAGAGAGACAGAATGAGTTTAAGTTAGGTTAGATGGTATGCTTGCATCTGTTACACTTACTGAGAAATGGTAGGTATATTTGAGGGAAAATGTATATTCATGGTAAAAACAGGCTTGCAATGTCACTTTCGCTGCTTTGTATAGGCATATTTGGAGTCAGACTGGGGATGGTGGTGCTCTGACCTGCATCAATGGCCTGGGGATATTACCTGAAAAAGGGAAGAGTAAGAGGGAGTTATCAGAGAGAGAAAAAAAAATGGAGCAAAAAGTGAAGTTAGCTAAAAATATGTTCATAGGGTTAGCAGATGAGGTATATTGTACATAAGAATATAAGCAATTAGTCAGTAGTACACTTTCACATCTAAAAGTAGCATATAGTTGTACATAAGACAGCAAGCAAATTAGTCAGTAGTAATACTATTTAGCATCTACAACTAACATATAGTAAACAATAATAAACTTATTCAGCAGACAAGTAATAAGTAATGCTATTCAAAACTGTCATTCAAGTAAAATAGCAGCAATATACTAATCTCACATACATATGCATAGAAAAAAAAATACCAGGGATTTCTCTAATTACACTTACAGATAAATAGCAGTAAATAAAATACCATGTAATGTCGAGGCACTATTTTGAAAGGCTGATACAGTGCATTAACAGTGATGTTCTAGTTCCTGGTACAGATAAATTACCAGTAGATATGCATTATACAACTATGGGCAGTTTGTTAAATTGCAAAAACTATTTAATTAAGAGGAGAAACCACAAGAATGTAATTGTTAAGTCACCCAAATGAACTATCAGAATCATAATTGCATGTGCCGCAATTCACGCGAAACAGAGCTGATATGTTAATTTTTACAGCAGCAAGCTGCACCATAAACAATAAAATTGTTCTCCAAGTATTAAACACATGCAGGTTTTCCAGCAATAGTTACATACAGCAAGTTGCCTTGGGTGATCAGTAACAGCTTTAAAACAATATTTCACAGTGATATCACAAAAAGAAAGCATGAAAAAGCTAGCTTGTTTACTAGAAGCTGAACAAGGATTTTGCATATATGTGTCACAATACACACACAGAGAGCTTTGCTAAGATGTGTTACAGCATCTGGAAGCTATAAATCCATTTTAGCATTTCCACCCTTCCAGGGAAGGAATTAGTTCACCACTAAGAACAACACAGCAGGATTTCTGTCTTATTTTCACAGACGTTGCATCTCTGGCTGCATTCAGATCTCTGAGGTACAATCTTTATGGCTTACACCAAGTCAATTATTTCAGGCTATTTTTCATAGTTAGCTGGACTGAAATTAACCTATTCTCTTCCAGTATCCTCTGTTACAATATATTTATTTCAACAGTTACAGTACAGTCTGACATACAGGTGTATTTCTTTTTTGTCCAGCAGGACCCACTGTTGGTACATTTGTTAACACAAACAACTTTACAAATACATTTTCAAAAGAAGCACCTATACAAATCAGTTTGATCTACAAATGACATATAATTCTTTAGAAAACTATAATTAGCTATGCTAGCATATGTTACACATCCACTGCCCTATTCCTCCTAGCATAGCTGGCACTACCTCTCTTCATCACAATGTGTATAGCTGAACCAATTCATGTGTGGGTACATAGCTTACAGATATAGTCTTTGTTTTGTCTTCATTAATTTTATATTTCAAAAAGACTTGAAACTGTCTCAGGATGTTTCACCACACTGAGATGTCATTTTCTGGTTTTATCAGACACAAAATAATATTGTCTGCAATAAAGCCAACTTTTTTTGATTACCATACCAATTATATCCTTGAATTTCTGAGTCATTTATTTTCTTTGCCAATGGCTCTAAATATAACACAAATAAGAAAGTGGAAATCAGACACCCCTGTCTCATTCCTCCCGACTTTAATTTTTGCCTCCAACCCCTCATATTTCCTTAGAATTAACCTTATTATTGTATCAGTGATGCAAATGCTTCATTGCCCTACTCATAAAATCACAACTTTCTCTGTCAATTGCTTTCTTTGCATCAATACCCACCACCAACAGCAGCATTTTCTTACATTCTGCTTCCCTTTGGGTCATCATTGTTTAGTTAATGTCAGATATTTGCCTCCTCTCCTCAAAACCACATTGATCCATATCTATCAATTTTGGCAACATCTTTGCCATTCTTTTAGCTATTATGGTTATAAACACTTTATAGTCATGATTTAAAATAGAAATGGTCCATATTAAGTTGGGTCTGATGAATCTTTACCATTTTTAAATAATGCAGCCACCAAAGCTTTCTTCCAGGATGCTGATACATCCCCTCCTTTCATAACACAGTTAAAACTTTCCAGATTTTTATCACTGTCTAATGAGTACCTTCTTTAGCTACATGCCAGACTGAGGCAGTATGATGTGCTAGAAGGAGTTAAACTGGGCTGGCTGACAAGCAGATATGATTGACAGCTCCAGTAACATATTTGAATTAAGTGGTAGACTTATTAGATAAATCTCTGTATCTTTTCTTCTTACAATACCCACACAGGTGTTTGGTGTAATGACTGAGTGACTTATGTCATGAGGCCAGCCATGGAAACTCATTTCAGTAGCCTGAATTCCTGACCTTTATGAAACAGTTCTTACTCGCAGAAGAATGACATGTTCACTGAAGTAATGTGTTATGCATTTATCTTTTTGAATTC
Organism: Protopterus annectens; assembly: GCF_019279795.1. Classification (NCBI taxonomy): domain Eukaryota; kingdom Metazoa; phylum Chordata; order Ceratodontiformes; family Protopteridae; genus Protopterus; species Protopterus annectens. Next base: position 136,650,412 of record NC_056745.1, read on the forward strand.
CTGCCTCCTTCTAGGTAGGTCTTAATTAGTGCTTCTCTATATGCTATTTGAGTATGAATCCTAGCACGTCTCTTATAGTTTAATGGGTTGCCAAGATGTATTTTCACTAAATGTGACTTTCAGAGGAAGAGAAGTTTACTGTTTCTCATGTTAAGTCTGTTTTCAATGTGAGAGTGCTTTGTCTTATTTAGAAACTTTTTTTTTTAAACAGTTATTTTTGGCCTCCTCATGGTGAGGAAGCTCTCTCTGGCCCCTTTTCAGTGTGCACGCCTGCAGCACACTTGGTCTGCCTGTATCATCGCAGTTCAGGTCCCCTCCCCCAGCAACTGCAACATTGCCAAATAAAACCACTGCTACGGTCTGGTTGCTCCCTACAGTTACTGCAAGCCAGGAATAACACTTTTTAATAAGGATACCTACCAGACAAGTCTGCATAGCACATTTGGTCTGCCTGTATCATAGCAGCTCGTGGTCCCCCCCCACCCAGGCAACTCCAACATTGCCAAATAAATCCACTGTTACAGTCCGGTTTCTCCCTACAGTTACTGCAAGCCAAGAATAACACTTTTTAATAAGGATACCTACCAGACAATTCTGCATAGATGACCAGATGTTTGCAGTTGTTATTAGCAGATTTGGTCCTTAATAGTTATGTTTTAAACACTGTGGCTGGTTATTTACATTTATTTTTATAGCAAAATTGTTACTTTTACTAGTTATTTTTTAAACATTGTTTTGGCAGGTGTGCATACCTGCAAGGACCCCCCCACCCCCCACCCCCATCTCAGGTAACTATAGCTTCTTCTCTTACCACTGGATGACACAACTAACAATATACTTGCTGTATCTTGTCCCAAATAAATCTGCCTCCACATTGAATACTTGTAAAGTAAGGCTAATACCATTTACTTGGTGTATTTTGCCCCCAGATAGATTTGCCGTCCTTTGTTTTACTTATACACCAAGGCCATAAAAGTAGTGTTTCTGCAACTATCTGCTTACACCCCTACCTTTCTGACTCTACTTGTTCCTTGCTTTCACTTACCTTACAGCTCCAAGGCTTCCACTTTTCGTACTGATTGTTTTTCTTTGCACTCTTCTGTGAGGGGGGTCAGCCTGCTCTGTTTGCCCTCGCTATGCTTGGGCTCACTCCACCCCCCCCTACCCTACTCCCATTCCCATCTACCCCTGCATCACCTAGACCTTATACCAACACTAACCACTCCCCTAATTTCCCCCAATCAAAAATAACCCTCCATCCGCCAATAACACCTCAATTAACCAATACACTATTTGTAACACTCCTTCTTCTTCTCACACAACTTAATTGCAGCTATCCTTAATCACTCTACTTCCACCACACTACACCAACACCTCTCTGTCCCTATATCTTCATCACATCAACCAGATGACCTAACATTTAAAAAGAATACACACCATGCTTTTTCACCTGCCCACAATCTATATCCTACTGCTATCAGCATAATATCTGACATCCTACACTCACCTACAGATACAACATGTCCATAGCCCCACACTGTATTATACTAATACCATCCACTCCTCACTCTCCTACCTTATCATCTCCTCCCAAGTTTACAATCACACACCTATTGCATAATTCCACTTTAAACATGTAGTTGTCAGCAATATCACTAACCACTTCAGCAAACACCTTCACATACTCTCCAAATTGTCATATAAACATGCATGTATATTATCGCATATTATCTGTATTGGTGATATACATCCCAATCCTGGGCCACATACTGCACAACATACCATCATGGCTACCATTCCACCCCTTCCTCACATTAAAACTACAGACCTTGTCATTCTTAACATGAACCTTAGAAGCCTAGTTAACAAAATCACAGATTTTCATGCAGTCATTGCACAATACTCACCAGACATGCTTATAGCAACAGAAACTTGGCTAAAACCCCATATAAGAGAGCCAGACATACTCTTGCAAGGTTGTAGCGTACACAGCTTAGACAGGATCAGGAAGAAGGGTGGCAGGGTTGCAATCTTCTACAAAGATAACCTAAGTATAGACTACCTAACCATCAAATACCCCTATGATTACAAATTTGAAGTCCTAGTAACACAGCTCAGAATCAACCTAAAGAAAAATATTACCATAATAGCCACTTATATACCTCCCAACAATAGCCTGGACAGCCTCAACCTACTCCCATAAAACCATTATCACAGGCGACTTCAACTTAGACTGGAACACTTGCACTGGTGATAACCCCTCCACCTTCATAAATCTACATGGTTTCTCCCAAACAATCCAGTTTCCCACTCCAGTAGATAAACATCGCAAAAGGGGATCTATCTTAGACTGGACACTTACTAACAGTACCACCCACAACTATCTCTCCAGATGCTTTCCAAATAATTTAAGTGACCATAGACCTACCTACTTAATCTGTCACCAGCTCAACCCACCCAGAACCATAGTTTACAAAGTCGTACGAAATACCAAAAACTTCTCCAATGAAGCATTCTTAGACATGCTCAATAAATGCAACGGGACACCACTCCATCATCTCCAACTTGACCAGGCTGTAACATACTTCAATGGCACATTTCTAGCTATTCTAAATAGCTTAGCACCAACTCGTGCATGTTGTGTTAAAAATAAGAGATTGCCTTGGGTATCAAAAGAAACCATTAGACTTCAAAAACTAAGGGACAAAACCTGGTTTCAATACCAGAAGACAAAAGACAGCAAAACTCTGCTAGCATACCAGCAGCTCCACAATCAAACAAAAAAAAAACAGTCAAACTAGACAAAAAAACATTATACAGCTATGCAAAACAAATATGAAAACACTCCCCCAAAGTTCAGGCAAGCAATTAACTCGCTCCTCCACCAGGGTTAAGCTGCTACAACCCTGGAACCAACAACCAGTAACCAAAGCGTGGGTATTGCTTCACAAATCAACACCTACTTTATAAGCACCACCCTCTCCTTAGTTACAGGAGCAATTCCACCCCACCATCTCTTCCACCTAACTCTTTTGACCTCAAATCTGTCCCAACTAACACCATAAGAACAATGCTGAAAAAACTGAAACCTTCTTCCTTTGCAGCTAACCAACTCCCCAAAGATTACCTCAAACTTTCAGCTGAGGCCGTAGCTCTGCCTATCTCCATTCCGGTAAATAAGTCTATAGCAAAACAATATGTCCTAAAATTATGGAAAATGTCCTATATCACCTCTCTACGTAAAGGAGGAACATCAACAGAATTAAACAATTACAGACCCATAGCCATCCTTTCCCCCAGTGTCAAAGTTCTGGAAAAATGTTTCCACACTCAATTACTACAATACCTGTTATCTCACAACCTTATCTCTCCCTCCCAACACTGTTTCAGACCAACACACAGCACCACCACAGCCCTAATTAATTTCTCTAACACCATCAACCAGCTGAGAAATTCAAACCAACAAGTAGCATCAATCTTCTTAGACATGTCAAAAGCATTCAGCACTGTCTCCCATCAGAAACTCCTTAGTACTCTTGCCTCACTAAACCTATCAAAGACTTCCCTCTCCTGGTTCCTAAGCTATCTGTCTGACAGACAGCAAGTAGTACAATGGAAATCTGAACTCTCATCACTTCTGCCTCTCTCGGTCAGAATCCCCCAAGGGTCCATACTAGGACCCCTTCTTTTCACCATCTTCTGCAATGATCTAGTCTCATCCACAACACATGCTGAAGTAATTCAGTATGCAAATTATTCAACTTTAATCTGCTTAGCAGATACCTTACCAGACCTACAAATAGTAGCCTAATAAGCCTTTAATGATATAAAAACATATTTAAGTAAATCACAACTAATCCTCAACCCCAAAAAGACACAATTAATGCTATTTACCAGTAGCAGACATTCACCGACCACAGGGCGGCTGCGGTGGTGCATCAGTTAGCGTTCCTGCCTCACAGCAAGAGGTTCTCCGGTTTGATTCTCGACTGGGGTGCCTTCTGTGCGGAGTCTGCATGTCTTCCCTGTGGTCGCGTGGGTTTCCTCCGGGTGCTCCAGTTTCCTCACACATGCCAAAGACATGCTGTAGGTGGATTGGACACTCTAAATTGGCCCTAGCTGTGAGTGTGTGTGTGTGTGTGTGTGTGTGTGTGTGTGTGTGTGTGTGTGTGTGTGTGTGCCTTCTCTTTACCAACTTGAAAAAAATCAGACTAAACCAAACTGGAAACTTGTTTCAGCAAAATAGCCCATTTTGCAGCCAACTTTCCCCGCCAAACCCACCATTGTATTGCTCTACATAAATTAAATTGGCTTGAGCTACCTACACCTTCTCCATCTCTACCAACTTAAATTCACACACAATATCATCTCCCATCCTGACAGTTGCCCATCCCTTAAGGAACTTGTTGTTCCCAACTTAAGCTCACGAAGTCTAAGATCTGCAGACAGAAATTTTCTCACAATAAACAAGGCTAACAACACTCACTAAAACCCTGTTCTCAAATGAAATAGCCAAATTGTGGAACTCTCTACGCCACACCCTCCAAAACACACCTGAATCTACCAGTTTCAAACGGGTCTATATTAGAACATTGAAGTTTCAAAACTTTGAATGTTCTAATATCGAACTCTATTCAGCGAAAGATGAAAATATTGAGGCAACAAAAAACAAATTTTTTCCTAGGGAAAGAATTTGGTTGTTTGTTTCTGTTGCTTTGGTATTTTCAGCGCTGTGGTGGAAAGTTACGGGTTGGGTTCAGGTAAGTATGCGATTGTGTGGACGTGAGGGTTAGGGCAGGTTAGGTGAGTTAGGGTTAGGGCGCGGGATAGGTATGTGTGCGATTGTGTGGACATGAGGGTTAGGGCGGGTTAGGTGAGTGTGCAGTAGTGATGGACCTTAGGGTTCGTGTTTGGGTTAAAGTAAGTGGATAGTTAGTAGTGTGTGTATAGTTTAGTGTAGGGTTAGCCGTAAGATTTTAGGTGTATGTGCGTGGATTGCTGTTTGTTTGGTGTGCTTGTGTTGTGTGTATGTGTTTTGGAACAGCAAATTTTTTCCCTAGGAAAAAATTCGCTGTTCTGTATGTTCGATGTTTTCAGCTTTCGCTGAATAGGGTTCGATATTAGAACATTCGAAGTTTTGAAACTTCGATGTTCTAATATAGACCCTTTCAAACAACTAGTATTTGAACATCTATCTAAGAACTGACATTGCTCCTGCGCCAAACCTGACTGACAAGATATCTATAACTGTCTCAACACACTGTCCACTCCTTGCCTCCTTTTCTCCCTCTTCTCAGTGTTTATTACTACTCAAAAAAAATATTTATATATATATATATATATATATATATATATATATATAAAGGAAATCTCATTTGTTCATAACTATTATTTAATATGTACAATTTTTCTCACAGTGATCTTCACTGAAATGCTTGTGTGTTTTTCTTTTTGAACTTGTATCTACTAGAAAACTGTACTGAATACTACTTTGTATGGACTAACTAGATGATGTGTATTCTCCATCTTACTGTATGTATATTGTTGTACTATCTAATTATTGTATTATGCTTATATTTCTGTGGAGTTTTTCTCCCCAGGCCTCTGCTGAAAATGGGCTTCTGCCCCAGTTGGACTTTCCCGGTAAACAAATGTAATTAAATAAATAAACTGGATTAGATGTACTTTCCTAGGAGAAGGTACTTGGGCAGTGGCAAGTATTATACAGAATGAGAGAGGAAGAAAAACATAAAACATTCCGTAATTGAGATGTGCTTTACATCTACTTAAATATACTTTTTGTTTTTCTAATTAGTAGCTAGAGGTTTTATTAGTCTCTCTAACCTGTAATGAAAGTCCTGTGACAGCTCAAAGCATTGTCAAGTGTAGTACCTTAGCTTCATACCTACCTTGGAATCTTAAATTATACTGTTTGCATACCCTTTCAAACATATGAATAAAACTATCAAAATTATCACCCTCTGTAAATTGTGAAGCCTGAATTGTACTACTTTGACGCATCTCCAGTCTCCCTTCACACCAACTTCTGTAGCTGTCAAAATGCTAAGGGTAATTTCAGCTGTTACTTGCTATGATTGACAACTCACAGTAGGAGACCTAACTCATGTGGTGTTTTCTTGTTCTAACCTTTACTTTGTATATGGGTAGGGGAAGCATGGGTGGGTTTTTAGGATGGTCATGGTGATGTTAGTTTAGGGAGAGAACTGGCCAGTAAAACTACTTGTATTCAGTGGCCTTGATGACATCAGTGAATTGGAGACTTTTTCAGGGTGGGATAAAAGTTTTTTTTAAAGTGAAACCACCACAGTACAGTAAGATACTGTTCTACTGGAGAGAAACAGTAAACTTAAAATATTTTAAATATTGTGTTGTTGTTTATTTATAGCAGGGGCAATAAATAGGGAGAAAAAGGACAGAGAAGTTGAGCATTTAATAATAGAATCTGTTGTTGTCCTTTAAGCTATGATGAGGTTAGAGCAAAACATGACTTGGTTATTCTGTGGTTGGCTAGTTTGTTGAAATGGTTTTATGCAAAACTGAATTAAGTTTTCTGCATGATGCAAATTGGCTTGCAAGTTGTCCGATATATAATATGATGTCATCAGTCAAAGAGATCACATTGCCCCTGAATGTTTATGTACACTTTAGGCAATGTATGAGTTGGCAAAAAGTCTGCAACAATTTTTGCTGATACTTTTTTGATTTTTTTAAGCCGGTACTGGAGAAGATGGAACCGTTTTTGTCGAAGAAAATGCAGAGCGGCTGTCAAGTCCAATGTGTTTTATTGGCTAGTGATAGTGCTTGTGTTTCTCAACACACTCACCATTTCTTCAGAGCACTACAACCAGCCAGAGTGGTTGACAGAAGTTCAAGGTAATGATGAGATTGATGATAAATTATGAATACGGTCTTGGTAACAGAACAAAGAAAATGAGTGGAATTTTCTAGTGTACACGTTTACACCATCTTTTTTTTTTTGCATTTGATACCTAGCTCACTTTTTGTTCCTTTCAACTTAATAACTGTTTTGTTTGCAGGTTATTACATTTGCTATCACTATCCCCAAATGGCTATGGCCAGAACAAAGCAACTTAAGCCTCCATGTAAGGCCTTTTACTTTGCTGTAGGCCCCACTATTTTAAAGTAAAAAAGTTGGAAACCAAATTTCCTGCTGGGCTTTAATAAATACAGTCTCCTTACCAGCTGCTGAATTGTCCCACTGGGCTGTTTAAGAAATCTGCATAGCTTAGCCTGCAGTCTATATCATTAGCTCTGCATCCAAATGAAAGGCTTCCAGGAATTGGCACAATTGTTTAACTAAAGTAGGGCAGCAAGATGTTTGGAGCTGCATTGTTTTACAACATGAATGGATGATAACTGTTAATATTACTGTTCATTTTGATGCTGGATGGAGCAAGCAAGTACTGTTCATTTTGATTTGCAGCATCAAGAGAAAATGGAAGAAGCTGAGTTACAACTTTAACAGATCTGTGAGATGCAGTAGTAAGCACTTTTGAGTTACTGTAATGTGTGTGTGTGTGTGTGTGTGTGTGTGTGTGTGTGTGTGTGTGTGTGTGTGTGTGTGTGTGTGTGTGTGTGTGTGTGTGTGTGTGCGTGTGTGTGTAATGACCCAGTTAGGAAGGGCTGTCTAGTTAAATAACTTGCTCAGAGTCAAACCCTATACCTTTGGTACTGGAGGCAAGAACCTTAATACTTTGCACTAAGTGCTTCATTAACATTTTTCTTGCTTTCTTTGGTAATTCACTGTGGATTGTAGTCAGTGTCAGTTAGAGTTTCATAGGTTTTGTCATTCAATTCACATAATACATGTTGAAGCAAAACCTGCTATTCTGTTAACCTTTTGAGTGATTTATTATGGTCTGCTCTTATCTGTCTCCAGTTTTTCAGTTCATCTCTGATTTTGCCTCATATATATGCCCTGTTCTTGAGCAAGTCACTTAGCCAGACAGTGCTTTCAGACTACTTGGAAATTTGGGCTAGGGTCTTCAGTAGTCCACTGGACCACTAGTTTAGTAACTACCTAAAAACTGGAGTTGTTACGGTGTAAAAAAAAAAGGAAGTTAATTTTGGTAAACTGAGACATCGTCATATCAGCCAAGGTTTTTTTTTTTATGTGATCCTTGGTTTCATTGTTTTGTTGAGTGCTGACATTGTGTTTGCAACTGTGTATAAAATGGACAGCATGAAGTCTGCAAGTTTAATGTTAATATTTTAAGTAGGAATCCATTTTTTTATGTAGCTCATTTTTTGCAGGCACACAGGTGTGAAGTGCACTTTTTAGGCTATAACAGTTTGTCTAGCCCTTAGTGCAGATGAGTAGGACTATGAGGTGATAAAGAGCTGCTTCAATTGTTTGATTCCTTCAGCTTTCATTTGTCTTTCATATGACTCTGCCAAGTTACTTCACCAGACAGTACTCCCAAGCGGCTCCTGAAAAGGAACATTTGTGTCCAGTGACAGGCTGTTAACAATGTGTTATGTATTTATCTTTTTGAATTCCTTCCCCCTTCACATAGATGGTAATTAGTGCTTCTCTATATGCTGTTTGAGTATGTATCCTAGCACGTCTCATAGTCTCTTATAGTTTAATGGATTGCCAGATGTATTTTTACTATATGTGACTTTCAAAGGAAGATATGTTTGTTTCTCATGCTATATCTGTTTTTAATGAGTGTTTTTTTTTTTTAATTTAGAAAATGTCTCACTGTTTTCTCTGTAAAATTTGAAATAAGTTTTAAGTGAAGTATAAATGTCTGTGATAATTATAAAAGTAAAGAAGAATATAATATGTACACTTGACAAATTTGAACAGTGTTTATGGTAACTGGGTAGAGACAACCAAGTAATGGGATATTGGTATGTCTGATGGGAGCCTGATTCATCCCCCTGCAATAGCTCCCCATTTGTCCACAATCTGGCTATGACTCTGGAGGTGTATGCTGCAACAATACAGCATTATTGACCATTCATGTAAGTTACACCTGTACTGAGCTCTGACTTGTTAATAAGCTGATTCCTGTAGTAATTGTTAATAAGCTGATTCCTGTAGTAAAGGTTCAGGGTTTGAATCTTTTCACTTTCACTTACCTACCTTGCGCAACTTTCTTAACCAGGCAGTGCTTTAGAGCAATAGGAAATTTGGGCTGTGCTACAAAGAACTACAGGACTGCATGTCTTGTAACTGTGAACCTGTTCTTGTTGTTTGCCAGCCATTCCGTACTGCATAGCTGATCTAGTTCAGGAAATATTATGTCAGTATCACTAACACGACATTTTTTTTAATGCAACTTATGCAATTTATTCTTCAAGGAGAGTTGGCACTGCATTTGTAGATGAAGCATTGAAATGCAAAATTGTTTGCCAGCAGCAACCCCTATAGTTATCTTCAGTGTAGAGTTAATGCAGATAACTTTTACTTCTGCTGAGAATATGCATATTGATTTAGCTATATTATCAAGTGAATAATAATTTGTTAGACTCATATAGATAATCTTCTTTTTAAACTGTGCCGCACATAGCTGTATCTTATGGTATGATACTAGTGACCTTTTATACAGTTTCTTGTAGCTCTTATAAAGCTACCAGTAAAGTACATTTAATTTATTTCTGCATAATGAGTGTACACAGTCGAAGTGGCTGTAACTACTGGTGAAGGTGGGGCTGTCTGGAAGAAAGTACCTTATGCTTTTCTCATCTGTTCATTTTTAAACAGTCCTTAATCTGGCTGTACATGACTGATATGTGTGTGTGTGTGTGTGTGTGTGTGTGTGTGTGTGTGTGTGTGTGTGTGTGTGTGTGTGTGTATTAAGTTACAATATTTTGGCTACTGTGTGTTTCTGTAAGATAAATTTGAAATATGTGACTTTGGCCATTATTATCTTTTTTTTTAACACAGACATCTGAGAAGGATGCAAACAACAACGTAGCTATAATTGCTGGGTTTAAGGGCTGTCTGTGGATAAAAATGACTAACAGTACTGTGCTAATAAAAGTTTGGGCGGCCACGGTGGTGCAGCGGTTAGCGTTGCGCCTCACAGCAAGAGGTTCTCTGGTTCGATCCTCGGCTGGGGTGCCTTCTGTGCAGAGTCTGCATGTCCTCCCTGTGGTTGCGTGGTTTCCTCCCACATCCCAAAGATATGCTGTAGGTGGATTGGACACACTAAATTGGCCCTAGGTGTGAGTGTGTGCATGTGTGGGCCTTCTGTGGAAGGTTGGGTGCCGGGCTGGCAACTCGACACTGTAAAACTCCACTGCCAGTCATGAGCGGACAGTGATCCACTGTGACGACCCCTAACCGGGAAAAAGAAGAAGAAGAAGACTGTGCTGATAAAAGTTTAAAAAAGTCATTAGTCTGTTTTTGTGGTACTAGTTTGCATTTGTGTAAGGTAAATTGAAATGCTTTACTGTGGCCTTTTTATCACAATAAGATGTGATGTATATACTGTTGATAAAGGGTAATTGTGTATGGATATTGGTGGATTATAAAGACAGCAGTTTTAATGACCTTTTATGGTTTAAATGTTCTGACACGGGTACTTTGTCATTATTGGTTCAGACATTGTTTCACTGCTTACTGAAAAACATGTTCAAAATTACAAATGTAAAACACTCTAACAAATGTTGTTACATTAAATAAGAAATGCAGTTTAAAACAATCAGGAAGTTGAATCAAAAACACATGCAGTTATGCATGGTCCTAAAAATGTGTGTGGGTAGGCCCATGGTTTGAAAACAGCCTGAGGCTCAAGGTACAGTTGTTCAACCACTCACTAGATGCATTTTAATGAATGTGAGTTTCAGAGCATTTTTAATGAATGTGACTCTCAATGAAAGGGAATTTACTGTTTTCAATGTAAGGCTGTTTTGTTAAGCAAATGGCCATCAGTGTTTGTGCTCTAAAATTTGAAATAAAGTTTTAAATTAAATCCAAATCTCTGTAATCATTGTAAAAGTAAAGAAGAAAATAGTCTTCACACTGACAGGTTTAAACCATGTTTATGGAAATTGGTTGAGAGATGGCCAAGTAGTGGAACACAGAAATGGCTGGGGGGGGGCTGGTCCATTAGACAGACTAGGGCCCTATTTCACTGTGATTCGTCGCTGATGCCAGTCCACTGAACTGCTTCATTGATAAACCCATGTGCTGTCTCTGAGTGATTAATCCTCTTTAAAGTGAATAAGGAACTAATTTGTCAGTGGCGGATTTAGGCATGGGCGCAGGGGCGCGCGCCGGCCCCTTTTTCAACTTTCTTATTTCGCGCCGGCCCCTTTTAAAACTTTCTTTTTTTTTTTTTTGAAAATCAGGTGCATCTTTCCTGAAGAATCCTGTCACCAATGCGCCAAGTACATCGGAGATGTGATTGGAGGTTGGTGTCAGATGATGATTTTTTTTTTAATAACATAAGGTCCTCCTTCAACTGCATCTCCTCTTGTAATTTAGGCGCGTTGGTGACAGCTGACAGGAATCGTTGGGTAAGCTATTGTCGGAAGACAAGCTCGTTCAATTTTAAAATAAAAACTAGATGGACGAGTCCGGAAAGAATACCTCCAATATTTGACGTAGTTTTCATTATGACACTTGTACTGAAGGTTTCCCTAGATCCCAGAATGCAGTAGAAGGATGGCACCGTTGTCTACGTAGCCTGCTAGGTAGGAAGAAACTATACATTATGGAGATTTTACACGCTGTTCAGTTGGAACAAAAACATATTGACCATCTAGCTGTTTGTTATATTTGGTAGTTTCTGCATTACTGAATTGTGAGATATGTTAAGTTTGTACTTGTTTTATGATCGACTGAGTCGCTAGCTTGATTTTAGGAGTCTCTAGTTAATTGAATGATTATTTTGTATGTTCATTCATGTTTGATTACTCTGCGTGCTGAAATATTTTTATTGATTTGATATGCTAAGAGGGAGGGGTCACTGTTTTAAATAGTTGAAGTGTTGTATTTTTTTAGTTAGGTCTGATGAAGCAGTTTCCGATACTATGAAAGTGCTTACCTTCAGCTGGATTAAAGATTTTGTTTTTCATAGCTGTGATGTTTCCTTTATCATTTTGTCTTACGAGTGTGTGCTGTGTTAGTTGCTGGACTTTTATTCATTCTGTTTTGCTCATTTTTATTTGTGGCAACTTTTACCCGATGGCTTTGCTTAATTTTTTTGTCTTCTGAACAAATAATGACTGACAAATGGCAGCTTTTTCTCTGGCTCACATTAAGCTTCAAATTTCTGTCTAATAACTGCTAAATTGTCTCTATTTCTTCATCCTTGAGTTTAAATGCATTACATACTTTGATGGCTTCTTCCCATATAACATGCACATTAAACTTTTTTCTGGTGTTTCTGCAAGTCTGTTTGCATTGAGATACAGCAGAAACTTCTGGAGCCAAAGCTTCCAGTTCTCCAACACATTGATATGTATTTGAGAGATGGTGGTTGTAGTCAGTTCATCTCAAAAACAAAAGTAAAAGTTTAAGCGGATGTGAAAAAAAAAAAACAAGTTGGTGAAGCAATGGCTTTAGAAAAAGCATAAGAAAACCATGACACTTTGAACTATTAGGCACAAGGTTATTAATATGAATGTCCATATAGTATAGTTGTGTAAGTGAAACTTACCATAAAACAGCAGGTGTTCAGATGATCACTGCTACAGTAACTTTAGCTATATGGGTTATATCCTGTCAAGGATATAACAGCTGGCCAGCTTCCAAAGCTTCAGGGTACCTTCCACATGCCCAAATTGTCAGGCAGCTTGAGCTGAGCTGAAGAGTGGGAGGCTGAGCCTTGAAAGGACAATGCTTGAAACAACCAAAAATTAATGTCCTCACCCCGGCATAGAAACACACCAGAAAACAAGATTGGATCGAGGGAGAGAGCAGCTAGTGCAGCAGTGATCATTAGAACATCTACTGTTATGGTATGTTTTACTTATGCAACTGTACTATGTTCATCATATTGACCACTTATTCTGTATCCTTTCTCCCTTATTTTTAGGTTCGGGAAAGAAAACGGAGATGAATAGTTTGGCTTAAAGTAAACTAGGATACCACTTTAGGCATAATAGAAGCATTTGTTCTCAAAGAAACCCTGCACCTATAGAAAATGAGCTAGGGTTAATTCACCATAACAGCTTGCAACTCGGATACCCTTCTTACAGAGGTTAGAGGATTCAGTAAAACTTTTCCATCTTAAGAATCTCAAGTCAGCCAGATTAGCTGGTTCAAATGGAGCTTCTTTAACATGAAATGAAGATCACAAGGAGGGAGCTCCAGTTTTCTTGGAGGCCTCTTATGCAAAATCCCTTTCAAGAATATTTTGAAATGAGACTGCATTGAAAGAGGAGGATCCATGGGCAGACAAACTGAAATGGGCAATAAATGAACCTTGATAGGGGAATAAGAAATGCAGTAGACTAGTAATTCACACAAATATTGCAAATCCAGAGACCAACTAGAGCTGCATGGGTGCTTGCTGTGTTGTTGGCACCAACTAGGAAACCTTTTTCATTTGCTCATATATGATTTTTCTAGTAGCAGGCTTTCTTGCCTCCATTAGTACCTGCTGCACGTCCACAGCAAACATGTGCCCAAAAGGAATTAAGACCCTATTATCCAGGCAGTCAATTGAAGTTGACTGATGTTAGGGTGTATCAAACACCCTCTGTTCTTGTGTGAGTAGATCCAGTCTGTGAGGAAGCTTGTGGTAACTGCTCCTAGCCATTTCCAAAAGAAGGGAGAACCATGGTTGCATGGGCCAGAAGGGAGTCACCACAATGATCTTGGGGGGATTATTTCTGAATCTTCGGAATTAGGCAGTATATTAGTGGAAAGGATGGAAAAGCATACAGGAACATTCCTGTCCAAGGAAAAGAAAAGGCATCTGTCTTCCAGGCCTTCTTGCATGGAGTCCTGGAACATAATCTTGCCAGTTGATTGTTTAGAGAGGAAAGAAAGAGGTCTACTTGAGGAACTCCCCACAGAAGGATTAAATCGTAGAAGACCCCTTGATCTAGTTTCCATTCGTGAAGGTCTGACTGGTCCCGCTTAGCTTGTCTGCCACACAGGTTTGCTCTTATGGAATGTAGGATGCCTGTAGAGTGAGAGTGTATTGTAAAGCTATATCCTAAGCTAACATGGCTAGTCTCAAAGGGTTTATATCACGTTATTGAAAGATGAAAATAGTGAGCGCTATTTAATCGAACCTAAAATAGTTAAACCACATAATATCGAACATTCAGAACAGCAAATTTTTTCCTTGGGAAAACATTCGCTATTCTGAAACACATACACACAACACAATCACACCTAAAAAACATCAATACACACATACACTTATAATCTTGCAACTAACCCTACACTAAACTATACAGACACTACTATCTATCCACTTACCTTAACCCAAGCCCTAACCCTAAGGTCCGTCACTATTGCACACTCACCTAACCCACGCCCTAACTCACTTAACCCGCCCCAACTCTAATTCACCTAACCCGCAGCCAAACCCTAACTCACTTAACCCACCCCTAACCCTAACTCACCTAACCCACGCCCTAATCCTAACAATTACACAATTGCACACTTACCTGAACCCGACCCGTAAATTTCCACCACAGCGCTGAAAATAGCAAAGCCGCAAAACTGGCCAACCGAATTCTTTCCCTAGGAAAGAATTCGGTGTTCTGCAGCTTCACTGTTTTTAGCATTTGCTCAAACCGGTTTGACATTAGAACATTTGAAGTTTTAAAACTTCGATGTTCTGCTATAGACCCGTCTCAAAGGGGGGTACAACTTGGCTCTATCTTGCTTGTTGATGTACCACATGACTGTGGTATTGTCTGTAACCAGTCCTTGAAAAGGTCCAGGGACCAAAGATGGTTAGCAGAGTTAAGTGCCTTGATCAGGGCAAGCATCCCCTTGATATTTATTTGCTTGCATCTGTCCTTAGTGTCCCACACCCCCTGCACTTTTATCCCTCCTGAACCTGCTCCCCAATCAAAACTGAAGCATCTTTAGTGACTGACTGCTTTGGAGCTGGGAAAGAGAAGGGGAAACCAGGATTTAAGGATATCTGTTGTCTCCACCAAAATATTTATCTTCTGACATGCCTCAGTATTGGGATTTGAAAAGATAAAAGGTGTTCATGCTGGAACCAAGGAGAGTTCAGATACAGTTGTATCTTTCTCATGTGAAATCTTGCCAGGGGTATCATGAGAATCATAGATACCATGAGATCCAAAATCTTGAGGTATTCCTACTCAGTGATAAAAATCTGAGTGGAAGACCTTAGAAGTAGATCTATATGAATATCTATTTTTTTTCCTGTGGAAGAAAAGCTCTTTGAACTGAGGTGAGTAGTTGACATGCCAGGAACACAATCCTATGTGAAGGAGTAAAGTAAGACTTTTGAATGTTCACTTGGAATCCCAGCTTATCTCTGTCACCCAAGAGAGAGATTTCTGACACTTTGAGAAAGACCCCACAAAGATAATTATGTCATCTAAATATGGAAAATGTTAGATACCCTGTAGCCTGCAATGAGCTATAAGTGGAGCTAAACACTTTGTAAACACTCCTGGTGCAGTGGATCACCCAAAGGGTAAGGTGGAAAACTGATAAAGTGATCCAGACACACTAAACTTTAAATAATGTCTTCAGTCTGGATGAATAAGTGTGTCTGAGCATCTCTTAAATCTAACATTCCCAGCAAACTTAAAAGTAGACGCAGTAACAGGTTATGAAGTGATATCATACTTAATTTGGGCACTATCGAAAACAGGCTTAGAGAAGAAAGACCCAGAATTGGTCTCCAATAATTTTCTTTCTTTCTTTGGCACTAGGAGCATCCTTGAATAAAGACCCTTCCCAACCTAAGAAGGAGAAACTGGTTCATTTGCTTC
Organism: Protopterus annectens; assembly: GCF_019279795.1. Taxonomy (NCBI): domain Eukaryota; kingdom Metazoa; phylum Chordata; order Ceratodontiformes; family Protopteridae; genus Protopterus; species Protopterus annectens. Next base: position 136,666,351 of record NC_056745.1, read on the forward strand.
TTGGGACAGCATGTGATGAAGAACTGGTGGAAACAAAACAGTCTGATCTGGAGGTGGAGGAATAAGCCCCTAGAAAGAAAAAAATTCTTCCAACTGCCATCTGAAACCTTGAATGATTTTCAAAATGCATTTGTCTGAAACTATATGTTGCTAAAGAGGAAAATGGAGAGCCAGACTTTCTGGAAGAAAAGAGGGACAGGGTGGGAGAGATTCACAAGGTCTCTTGTATAGTCATTCAGTCTTGTTGGACTGTCCTTGGTTTTGGGTGGTTACAGACTATTTTTTGGACCCCCCCCCAACATTTATTCTTAAATGCCTATTTACTTGTCTTTTGTAGAGACAGTTTATTCTTTTTTGCCAAAATTGAATGAGGCGATAGAAAATCCCTTGGAAAATTTGGAAAAGGAGGGCTGAACAATCTTAGCAATTCCTTGGATGAGCTTGCCCCTTTCATCATACTTTTTAATCACCTCTGCAGTAGATGGGCCAAATGTTAAATCTCTATCCAAGTGAGAATTTAAAATCTCATTTTAATATCATCTGGTAGGTTCTGACAATGCAGCCATTCAAATTTCCTCAAAACAGTACCAAAGGCCATAGCTCTGGAAGAAGTATTGACAGTGTCATATGCACACTGCAAATAATGATAAGTGACCTGTGCAATAGAGGAAACTAAGTTATTTAAAGCAGAGTTTTCATCACAAGAAACTGCAGAAAAAACATTTTTCATATTGCCATAATTTGTCAGAACTAACTTTAACATATGAGCCTGACAATTCAAAATTCTGAAAATCAAATGTGCAGAAGTATACACTTTTTTCCCATACCTATCAATACTTTTCATATCCTTATCAGAAAGAGTAGAACTGGAATTAACTAAATGCTTAGTATAGTGGGATCAATTAAAGCTATAGCTGCTGGGTCAGGTTTGGGAATAGTGTATAACATTTACAAGACTGAAAAACTTTATATATATTATCTGCCTTTTTAGGGGCAGCTGGCAGACTATTAGGAAAATTACAGGCAGTAACGCATCCTATAAAACAGATATAACAGGAGGAATAGGTGTAGGTTCTGGAAAATCCTTCTGTAACAACTGAGTGTTTTCTGAGGGACTTAGAAACCTCAGTGTTCTCCCACTGAAAACACTGTCATATTCTAGCAATAGCCTCAGAGAAAGAGAAACCCCCACAGGAAGAATCAGAAAATTAACTCTCTTCTGAGTCAGGAATCTGAGGAGAAAACCCTGTATTTGTCCCTGCTTCCTCCTATTCAAATTCAGAATCCTGAATCTCTTCAGGAAAAAAGGAATATCTATTTTACCAGAAACTTCTTTACAAGAAGGAGCAATAGCCTGAATATCCAGTAAACTACTCCTATCCAAAGAAAATTGAGGAGGAGTAGATACATGCTTGGTTTTCTCTCTTTTTTTTTTACAGGAAAAATGTGGCCAGTCATATTACTAATAGCAGCAGCAGCTTCACCAATGATGGACAGAGCATTCTGACACAACAGGGAAGCCTTACTTGTTCCTTCTAATAAAACCATAAGCACCAATCAGTAATGAAAAGGAAAGGAAAGGAAGAAGTCTTCAGAGTCAAGTGCTGCAAAAAGGCTTTATTACAATAACACATGTTGAGTGCTTTCATCCAAAGGTAATAGGACTTCTTCAGGTTATGAAAACACTTTAAAACTCTGTGTGAGCTCCACAAAAGCAAAAAAAAAAAAAAAAAAAATATATATATATATATATATATATATATATATATATATATATATATTTTATTCCACTTTTAAACTGACAGAAAAAAACTAAGCTCTCCATTTAAAAGTATGTTAAAGTCTCAAGACAGTCTGTTAAAACACACCATTCTTAGCTTTAAATAACTTTCCTGAAAAGGAAAGTAATAAAACATCAACAAAATTAAGAAAATGGATGTTTTTTCCCCCTAAAGAGAACATATCTGTCCACCAAAGGAAAGTAGAAGCTAACCGTCACTCCTCAAAAGCCTCTGAGGGTCATACTCTTTGCAGAAGCAAAGCTCTGAAGGGCTTTGTAACCAAACTTGTCTTTTAGTCAGCTCGGCTCAAGTTTTTGTATGTGGAAGGTGGCCTGAAGCTTTGGAAGTTGGCCAGCTGTTATATCCTTGGTAGGATATAACCCATATAGCTAATGCTACTGCATTAATATGATGAACAACTATAAATATAATTGTAGTTCACTGCATTGGTATTATATGTGATTGTGATTCTGTTAAACATATTATCACAGAAAAATGTACATCTGCATACTTCAAACAGTTTCTCTCTTCAAACATTGTCTAGAACTGTGGAGATTAACATTCAGTTCTGATTACCATGTACAATACTTTATTTATTTATTTATATTTGTTGACCGGGAGTGTCCAACTGGACGTAGGTCCATTTTCGGCGGAGGCCCGGGGAGAAAAGCTCCACAGTTAAAATAAAGATACCTTTTAGTGTTAATTATGAGCAGGAACTTTGTATTAAGAAATCATCCATAAATTTATCGGTCAACTGAATGTATTTTGCCTTCTTTTTACACGTCAGAGCATCTTAAGGTGATCTTTATACCACCCCCCCCCCAAAAAAAGTGCCCCATTTTCTCACTCCCACCCTGGTAGTTGACTGACCAGACTGCGCCCCCCCCTTTCACAGATTCCTGGATCCACCACTGCTTGTGGTTACTCTCCTGCAACAGTGATCATTGTGCTCCTGAACATAATATCTGTTTTTTCTTTACAGTCTTCTTCCAGGTGTATTGAGCATTTTTCACTCAAAGCTGTAGGAAAAACTTGACTGGATGAGCACTTTAAAACAAAACATCATCTAATATGTTGCTGTATGTAAATGTAGCTGTTTTTCACTGATTACGGTTTTGTTCCATTTTATGATGTGTAATACTCAGATGGTTTTCTTATGAGTTTCTTGCTGCTGCACTGTCTCTGTGAGATCATGACTGGAAGTAGTTATCAACTCATGACGGTGCTTACATTTAGAATAGCAATTTTCACTTAAACCAGATACATGAATTTAATTTCTAGGCCATTGGCGACATAGTGGCTGAGTGGTTAAAATTTTCACTCACAGCCTCATAGTTAGGAGTTCAGGCCTGACCTATGGCAGGAGTTTACAGGATGTTCTTCAGTAATGGTCAGTGTAAGAGTAAATTATAACATTTGGTTTTACCTAACTTTTATCCTGTTTTCCAGCTGGATGTTTCTCATTATTGGCTACCATCATATTGGTCGTAATTCTCTTCTAAGTACTGTAAGTTTCTCGTGCACCAAAGAAAATATCTGCTGCTAGTGGCTCACATTGTCCTCATCGGCCATTATTCTCAACATTTTCTTGAAATCTTCAAAAGTTCATTAAAGTATCAAGTTTTATCTATATTCTGAAAATCTGTGAACACACATCAGAAGATTAACAACCCCTGCTTGTTCTGCTTAGTACCTGACCGTAATACTGAAGATCTTGTTTAATATTTATAAAAGCTACTTGAATAAGACATTTAAAGGCTCTTAGTTTATATTTAACTAAAAAACAATGTAAATCTTTTCAGTAGTAGACTGACTGACTTCATAAAATGAAGGACTCCATAATCTTTAATCTGGTACAAGAATGGCTTCAGTGGAATATATATGCGGAAGGGCCATCTTCTTTGGTGGCTCTCCATAACAGGGACTTACAGTCTTCCCTTAAAGCACCTAATGAATTCCCACCAACATCAATGCTTTAGTGATATAAAATAAAGCAGGTGTTATGTCTGTGCCTCCCTCTGACACACCGTGAATTATTTTAGAGGTGAAAGAGACACTGGATTCAGGTTGCTCAACTGGGAAGAGCCTTCTGTCATAACAGCAGCAGAGGCTGTCATAGCAGTTCATCTAAGCACCAGCTCTCTAATATTCTTCATGCCTTCATTTGATTGCAGGTCTTTAGGGGAAAAGCTGAATGGGAGCAGAAACCTGTATCAATTGATGTTATTTTGTCTTGTCTCGCCTTCATTCTTACTGGTTGGACTCTGAACCAATCATCGGTTCCGACTCAGCCGCATACTAAAGCTCAAGGACTTCCACTGGTTCGTGACTGTATCCCTATCCCATCATGCTCTAGTGAAGCTCCCTAGATCTCATTTGCCGCTAAACAGATAGGAGGCTTCCATCTTGGCTCTGGCTAAGTGATCAACATGTTATTACCTTTATTAGCCTTTTGTTGTTAAAAAATATTTCTTGTTCAGCTTAAAAATAGTTAGCGTTTACTTCTTGTACTTTTTGTAGTTTCTTAGCAAAATTCATTGCTGCTGTTGCTTCAGGCTGCCATTTTTCTCGATAGGCCTTGTTTTCCTTGTCCCAGTTAATTTTCACTACTGTTGTTAAACAAAAATCGAAAGGCCTCAGTCTGTCTAAGTTTGAAGCCTGTCTCTGCCAGTTTTTAGTTAGAGGGCATTTTGCTGTTATTGCTTATTATTCTTAATAGTTTTTTCTTTCTATTGCTTGAAGAAAATGAGCATTAGCCCATTTAAGTTAGAGGGCTTCTACTTCCCGTTTTACTTAGAGGGCATCTTGTTGTGATTTATCATTAATAGTTTTTTTCTTCCTACTGTATAAAAAAGAAAGATAGAAGCGTTAGCCCATTTAAGTTAGAGGGCTTCTACGGCCCATTTTAGTTAGAGGGCTACTTAATTTATTCTTCTCATTGCTGAATTTCCTGCGCCAAAAAAAAAAAAAAAAAGTTTGTTTCATATATAGTTATTCAGTGTGTTAAATAGCTGTTGTAGCAGTTTTTTGTTTGCTCTGGTGTGTGTTTGTGCTCTGTCATTTAAGTATGTCCAAGGAGCATAAATAAACTAAACCTTCGGGCTTTACAAAGTGTACTAGATGCAGTCAAAATATGTCTATCGCCTTATATGTTTATTGCTTGGGAGCAGTATATCTTTAGGAGTTGTGCTTGATCTGTCACTCTTTTAGCTCTAGAGTGCTGTTAGAGCATAAATATAAACTAATTGTGAGAGGTTTGTTGAAGTCTCCCTTCCAAGAAGCTCTAGAAAAAGATCCAGGCACTTCAGAATCAGTGAAATCTCTTTCATCCAAATCAGACAAGTCTACCAAAAGATCTTTCCCTTCTTCAGGGCAAGCAAAATTGCATCTCTGGCTCTAACTGCTTCAGAACTGACAAAATCTGCTTCATCGGCTCCAGCTTTATCGGTGCCAATGGAGTTTGAACTCAGCAGCCGGTCCCCAGAATTGGAGCTGGTTACTCCTATTTTGAAATCACCTATTTTACACTCAGTAAGGTCTCCTACCCTCTCCTTTAAGTCCTCTGGGAGTCTTTCGGATGATGATGTGGACAGGGTGGTGCATAGGCTTCTAAAGACACCGGCACTGGCCAAACTCCTCTCGGCTCCAACCCACAGGGATTTGGAGCCAGCCAAGACCATCCCACCGACATCAATTCCTCCTCTGAGCCGATCCAGGACCTTGGAGCTGGAATGCTTGGAACCGACTGTTGTGGAACCATTGGTGCTGAGAACCATCCTGGTATCTCCGGAACCGACATCTTCTCCAACATCATTGGTTCCATCCGAGCAGGGGTCTATATTAAAAGCACGAATGTTCACAAATGAGAATCCAAGTACATCGACACATAAACTTCAAAGTACTACATGAGCGAAAGACCTAAACAGCGAAAATCAGAACGCCGAACGTATTTCCTTGGCCAGCTGGGTGATCATGGGGAAGAGGAAATATATCCTTTTCCCCCCTGTAGTGTGATCTCGGAGTTGGTATATTTAAGTAGAGGGGGTGTGGGGGGAGCAGCTTGCAAAAGTGCATTTATTGAAGTCTGTTTACTTAGGTTTTCCTTACCTGTATGGCGCTGTTGTTTTCTGAAATACGTTTTGCATTCTGATTTTCGCTGTTTACGTCTTTCGCTGTTGTAGTACTTCGACTTTTATGTGTCGATGTACTTTGATTTGCATTTGTGAACATTTGTGCTTTTAATATAGACCCCCAAAGAGTCTAGGAGCTGACACTCTCCGGTCGGGTCCGGGGAGGGGAGTTGGATCGGACAGTTGTTGGATCCTATCCTGCCTCTTGGGGCTTCGGCGCTGATGAGCTCAGCTCCTACATCGGCTTCAGAGGCCACCCCCTTGGTTCTGGGGATTTCTTCTCGCTCTTCAGTGCAGGTGTCTTCGGATCAGGGGAGGGGGGCTTTCAAGCTGATGAGGAGGGTGCTTTCTCCTCAGACAGCTCCACTCAGGGGTTCCGACATTCCTCCACATAAAGCACCGGCGTCCATCTCTGCACCACACCTTCCATAGACCAGTGAAGACCCTAGGGCTCAGAGTACCTCATCGGGTGAACCCCTCTCTTCTGAAACATCTCCACAGTATCCTTCTGAAGAGGTCCCTCATAAGACACTTTGCAAGAGAAAGCATTTGGACTCCCCAGATGAGTCAGTCACCTTGGACACAGACCCTGATGAGTTGGAAGGGTCCCCACGGTCACCCTCTGAGGATGTCTCTTTCACAGACATCCTAGAAATTCTTAAGCAGAGAGGTGGCTGGGAAGCCCATCAACCCTTCTGATGACGAGTTTATTTACCTGAAGGCCTTTGGGTCTCACCCTTCAGCCACTTGGGTGTCTCTGCCTTTCGAGGAACTTATGGATCTAGTTAGTCGAAAGGCGTGGAAGTCTCCAGATGCAGTGGAGCCTGTCCCTATAGGAGGCCAAATAAGTTCATTACAGCCCCTTTAGATATAGGCTTCCTGATTAAGGGTGCCCCTGTAGATGTTATGGTGGTGGCAGCATCCACCAAAAAGTAACTTTCTGAAACATCCCCATCTGTCCATCCACCAAACAAGGAGTCTCGTACGATGGACAGATACAGGAAGCACGCATTTGCATCAGCGACTTTTGCACTCCAATCGCTGAACTATCTGGCACGTTTTACGAGTCTACAAAGAGATCTCCTAAAGGAGCTAGGAGATACTCTCCAAGGTACAGTAGCTGCAGTGGTAGCAGATAAGGTTTCCTTTCAGCTCTCCACCTTAAATTCTGTGGCCAACTCCTCTATGAGGCTTATTTCTTATGCAGCAGATGGACCGAGTAGAGCAGCGGGTTCAGGAATTTCCCTAAGGAGGCATTCCTGGATGAGCTTATGTAACTTTGCTGAACCTTTCAAATCTTCCTTTACTAATGCCCCATTCAATGGCTTGTCCTTGTTCAGGCTAAAAATTAAGGAGACACTAACCATGTGTGAACAAGAAGGAAAGACTGTCTCTGCCATAGGAGTCTGTTTTTGCATACCTTCTAGACCTTATCCAGAAGCACAGAAAGGGGGGGGGTGTGGTTCCATAAATCCCAGAGAGTTTTTCAGGACACACGTGGTGACTCTTCCCCTAGGGGCAGAGGGGAAAGTACAAATGGAAGACGCCGTCCACCCAGCAGAGGGGGTCCGCAAAACCAGGGCAACAGAAATTCTTTCTGTGGTCAGCCCTTTCAGCACTGGTGAAGGAAGCCCCATCTGTCCAGCTCTGGAGGCAGTCGTGGGTCATTTGTCTTTGTACCTACAAGCCTGGGTGGAAATAGCAAAAGACAAGTGGGTACAAGGTATCATATCCAGAGGATATTCCATACTTTATTCTCTTCCTGTCCCAGACAAAAAGAAAACCCCGGTCATTCCACCCAGTTAGAGAGATCAAGCAACTCTATAAATTCAAAAGTTGTTGACAAAAGAGTCATCCAAAGAGTCCCCTCAGACCAAATAGGATCCAGAACCTACTCAAGATTCTTTTTAGTGCCAAAAAGAACAGGGGACTGGAGACCAATTTTGGATATCAGCAGATTAAACGAATCAGTAAAAAAGACCAAGTTCTGGATGGTAACACTGCAGTCTATTCTTCCATTTTTGGGAAAAGACAATTGGATGTGCTGTATAGAACTCCAGGATGCATACTACCACATAAAGATGGACGGGCCATCCAGGAGTCATCTGCGCTTCCGACTGGGAGCCAGTCATTACCAGTTTTGAGCTCTGCCCTTTGGTCTCACTACAGCCTCTAGAGTGTTCACCAAGTGCATGGCAGTAGTCACAGCTCACCTGAGATGTCTAGGATTCCAAGTGTTTTCGTATCTAGATGACTGGCTCCTAACTGCCACCACCAAGCATCTACTACTGGAATCAAGACACCACTCCCTCTCTCTGCTGTCACCTGGGAATCACAGTAAATTACGAAAAATCTGCCTTGTTGCCATCGCAATGTATCATCTTTATAGGAGCAGATCTAGACACAATAAACATGAAGGCAAAACTTCCTACAGAAAGAGTCGTAGTTCTGACACAGCAAGTCTTTAACCTTCTCTCCAAAACAAAAACACAGGCAAAAACAGTCTTGAAAGTCTTGGGCACCATGGCATCTGCGATAAGTTTAGTTCCACTTGCATGCAACTTGCATGCATGCACATGAGAATTCTACAGTGGCTACTATTCACCTAGTGGTTATTTCAAGAACTACCCATATCTCACAAAATTCTTTTAACAGAGTCCTGCAGGAAGGACCTTTGCTGGTGGCTTCACTCCTGTCATCTAGCATCATGTCAGCCATTTCTTCCCCCTCAGCCGGTGTCTACAGTGACCACGGATGCCTCCCAGATAGGGTGGGGGGGGGCATTATCTTGGCAGGATAGTTCAAGGCACTTGGCAGGATCACAAGGCCCACTTGCACATCAATATCCTAGAGGTGAGGGCAATGCTTCTGATGTTGCAGGCACTCTAGGACTCTCTTCCGCTGGGAACAATTGCAATACAGACAGACAATATGTCGGTTGTCTGGTACATAAACAAACAAGGAGGGACCAGGTCTTACCCCCTTTGTCGAGAGGCCCTCAGATTATGGCAGTGGGCGATCTCCTCCCAACGCTATCTAATAGCAACGCACATCCTGGGGGGCTCCAACGTGATAGCAGACAAACTCAGCAGAGCAATTCTCATGCCTCACGAGTGGTCCCTAAAACAAGAAGTAGCAGAGAGAATCTTCCACAAATGGGGCCAGGCTTGCTGTGACCTTTTTGCCACTTCCATGAGTGCCAAATGCAGCAGCTATTTTACCCTAATCCCCCCTCAGGGGGAGTCACCAAGGGATGCACTTGTACACATTTGGCCCCCGGGACTTCTTTATGTTTTTCTTCCCTTTCCACTGATACCCAAGGTTCTCCAGAAAGCCAACTTGTTGGGAAGCAAGCTACTTCTCATTGCCCCATATTGGCCTCATCAGATTTGGTTCCCCTTCCTTTGGCCTCATCTTCAGGAGGAGCCGTGGGTTCTGGACCCAGTTCCAGACCTTCTGACTCATACGTCTGGAATGGTCCACTCTTGTCTTCGAACCCTCAAATTGATAGCTTGGCTGCTCCGATTCCAAATATAGCCAGGCTTCCTAACCTCCCACATTTGGTCTAGTATATCTTGATCTCTTCTCATAAAGCATCAACAAGAAAATTATATGTCGGTGAATGGAAGAGGTTTTCTTCCTGGGCATGTACAAGACACATTGATCCCTTCCCTGCTCCTATAAGTTCTATCCTTGAATTTCTGGCAAAAGTGTTTAATGAAGGTGCTGCTGCAGCTACCATTCGTGTACAGCTAGCAGCAATATCTAATTTCCATATAAGCGATTTCACCCCTAACTTGATGTCCCACAACCTATGCAAAGCCTTCCTGAAGGGTACTAACTAGTTAAGACCACCCTTTAAAACACCCCTAAAACCATGGGACCTAAACTTTGTTCTGTCCTGTTTGATCCTTCCCCCCTTTGAACCTCCGTCATCGTGTAGTCTAAAATTTTTAACCTGGAAAACAAGTATGTTGATTGCCATCACTTCTGCCAGAAGAGTTTCAGAATTGCAAGCTTTGTCGGTCAAGCCACCATATATGCTTTTTCATAAAGATAGAGTTCCCTATGAACAAACCCATCCTTCCTGCCAAAATTATGTTCGGAGTCTAACTTAAATCAATCCATAGAGTTACCAGTTTTCTTTCCAAGTCATGGCAACAAGGCAGAATATAAACTTCACCAACTGGATGTCCACAGACAATTACACTTCTGCTTACATAGAACAAAGGACTTCAGGAAATCTGATCAGTTATTTGTGTCATTTTCAGAAGCAAAAAAAGGTGCTCTTATATCTAAGGTCACTCTTTCAAAATGGCTCTTAGATTGTATCACTTTTACATATGAATCCAATAACAAGGTTCTCCCCTTTAAAGTCAAAGCTTATTCTACAAGAACCATGGTAACCTCTTCTGCCTTTAGAGCTAGACTACCACTTGATAACATTTGTGGTGCTGCGACTTGGGCAATGCCTCATACCTTTATCACTCATTACAAAGTAGTTTGGCCTCCAGGGACAGGGGCTCCTTTGGGTCCACTGTCCCGAAGAATATACTCCCATGAGCCACCCAGGAAATATGGTGCTAGGGACGCTGTCCTAACCAGCAAGAATGAAGGTGAGATAGAACAACATAACATAAAGAAGATATGTACTCAGCATAATGTTCCATGTTTGTTGTCCATCTTGCCTTCATTCTTACATCCCACCCTCCTTCCCCCTACCTATGGGTCCTGGAGGACAAAAGAGTACAAAGAGGTTCTTTCTCTGGCAAGTGTGTCTCTGACCTTCTTCATTGTCTTCATAATATGCATTGATGGTACCTTAGGTTCCTTCTGTTATCAGCAAACAAGATCTGGGGAGCTTCACTAGAGCATGATGGGATAGGGATACAGCCACGAGCCAGTGGAAGTCCGCGAGCTTTAGTATGCGGCCAAGTCAGAACCAAGTATCGGTTCAGAACCCAACCAGTAAGAATGAAGGCGAGATGGACAACAAACATGGAATGTTTTGGTGAGTACATAACGTCTTTTTTTGCAAGATTAGTGTATAACCTTATTTTTGCCTGCTTCAGGTAAGCTGTCTCTGGTACCTGCCCTACAAAAGAAAAGAACACATGTGAGGAGGCATTGCCTTGTCTTTTGAGGGCTGAAAGTTTTATTCCCCTCCCTAATACACTCTCCATAATATATTGATTCCAAACATGATGGCACTCATTGCAGTCAACTGGCTTTCCAATTCAAGATACAGCTTTTAATTGGACTATAACTGTGATAGGAAACTTGGATAACTAATCCACTGTAGAAATATCTTCACTTGGAAGGCCTTTAGTGTGCTTACAGTTGCAAAAATATATGAATAGAATTATTTTGTTTAAAATGTCTGAATATTTTGGGTAGATTATACTGATACATGCTCCAGCTCTTACGTCTGCTGATGCAACATGAATATTCAAGGAAAGCTAAGTCCTTTACAACTAAATGAATCCTGACAAATTTACTTTTTTGTTCAGAATATGTAACTAGCAAATGTCTTCCTGTAGGTACATTGTATTTTTAATGTGAGACTAAGTGGTTATATATACTTGGAAATAAGGTTTCTACTTCTAGTTCACTGGCAATCACAGCTATGAATTATGTAGCACACGTGCTTTTTGTTTTTATCAGAATACAGTGTTTGGACAAATTCTGGATATTATAAAACTATTCCCAACTCAAAACAGAAAGACAGAATACAGGATTTAATAATAACTATACACAAAATATGGGTGAATGGTTTAAAGTGGTCTTATGTTTCTGTAGATGCTATATCTAGGCCTTATATGACAGATGTAGTGTTTAAAAATGTGCTTGAATAGGATTTCAAAAATAGCCAGAAGGTATCAAGGCCTAAAACCGACTAAAAATAAGATTTTAGAAGTACGCCTCCCTTAACTTCCTTAATTTTACAAGATCTGTCTGTAAAACACATTTACTAGACACCAACAGCCTCATCCCAAGAAGCATACCAGAGAGGAACAGTTCCCTTATTCTCCCAACTCCCTTGAGAAGGATTCTTTAAATGACAGTAGTCTTAAACACTGAAATTATTCTGTTTTTTCTTTTGCCTTTTTCCTTAATTCTTTAATGCTTTAGAAGAACTGGAGATTTTTATTGTTCTACTATATATATATATATATATATATATATATATATATATATTTGCGATGTCGGTTATTTCATTTGTCGGTGAAGTCACTTTCGATGTTTTAAGTTGTCGATGAAGTCACTGTCGATATTTTAAGTTGTCGATCTTTTGATATGTACCCATATATATATATATTTGTGAGTGTGTGTATGTGTATGTACGTTTGTGTGTGTGTGTATGAGTGGCACTTTTGAGGGAGGTGCTCTAATGTTGCCATCTGTTTTGTTGATATGCTTTGGTCAGCAGAACAGATGGTCGACAGATGTTTGAGATCTACAGTCCTCTGGGACATGGGAATATCCCTTTATCGCGGGGACTGTACAGTCTCAGAGTTAGTATATAGAATTTGCAGGGGGTGTCGGTGTTTCATGGAAGCTTGCCTTCCCTATAAAAACAATGTCTGTTTTTTTTTCTGCTCTGAGGTTGCTCTTCAAAGCATACACAGAAACTTGTTGAAATTTTGCTGCCTACTATAACATGTTGATACTTAGAATGTTGATATTCCAGCCATTCGCAGCCATTCATATTATTTTGGTTTCAAGTGTTTTTATTCATACCTTTGACATCCACTAAGTTGAAGTGAACTTTGATGAACAGAAAATATAATTAGCAAGTTCATCAGTGATTATCATGATTGCAACAAAAAAGCATCTAACTGAAGAGATCCCGAGTGTAAACAAACATGCTTCACATAAAACAAGTAAAAAGTTGGCTTTTCATGAGGGGATTCGCACCCCACACCCCTCAACAGTGGGGCTCTGCCCTCCACATTCCCAGAAATTAAATATGCTAACTCCACAGTCACACAACTACAGAGAAAAGAGAAAAAATATTTAAAGTCATATAATGTGACTCAACACTAATGAAAATTACCAGAAACAGTGGCACAAGATAAATGTGTGCAGCTGTCAAACCAGCAGCACCCATATGTTTTTATATATATATATATATATATATATATATATATATTCACACATAAATACACGCACCCACAAACATATATACATGCATGCATATGTGTGTGTGTGTGTGTGTGTGTGTGTGTGAAAATCCCTAGAGAGAGAGGTAGTATAAAGATCACACTGGAGATAGGTACTTCAAATCCATGTGGTTTATATACAGTGCTATGGCAAAATAAATGAAAATTAAATTATATTCATGAGCAAAATGCAAAAAAGTCGTACAGCTTTCCACCTCCAGTTAGTCCTCCAAAAAGGCAAGTAACAGGGGTTTCCACTACTACACTGATTCTTCCTGTGTAATAAGATGTCTATTACAAGCAATATACATTCACTTCTCCTTGTGTACTGTGTGGCCTCATCTTCTCCAAGCATTTCTCTCTCTTTCATATGAATAATCCTTCAACAAAAAACTAAGTGGCAAACTTCTCTGCTTTTCTTTTTCTGTCCCTTCCTTTTTATAGGAAAGATGTGTGGCCTCTTCCACTCTGGCCATATGTGAGTTTTATGTTCTTACCCTACAGCTCCACAAGCCCCACCACAGCTGTTAGAGGGTACTATACAACATGACTCTCCCCTCCTCAGACCTATGGGGATGAGTACTGTGGGTCAGTTATGTTCCACTTGGATTGGCCTTTGTATAACTGGTATGGGGTACATATTTCCCCATCCTCCATGTCTGTTTTGAGACGTCTAGGTAATATGCTGTAGCTGGAAACAGGCATAGGACACAATCCTTTGTTACCATGAGTGTTCTGTTACATATTTCCTATTTTTAAGATTGTTGAGAATGGATAAATAATGTTGCTTTTCTTCTGCTTCAGTTATGGTGTAAATGAAATGACATACCTCTTTATTCAGCTTTGTTTTCTTCACCTGTTTGATTTATAATTTCTATGTTTTCCTGACTCTCTTAGATGCTATTCTCCGTATCAGCCACCTCTCTTGGAATACCTTTGTAAATGTTTTTCCTCTGTCCATGAGAACAACTTGCTTTTTGCAGGCTTGCCAAGATAGTATAGTCCTCTTTTAACATCTCAGCATGTGAAAACAGGGTTGATAGACATTTTAATGTACTGTCTGCTTCCTCCAAAAATTTACTTTGGGTTTTATATTCAGCTGTGACATCTTTATCCTTACTGGTTATCTCAAGGATAGAATCATACTGTTCATTTAGTTTGCTATGCAGCTTTCTCCATGGATTTACTTTGGATGTTATTTTGGTCTTTAGATATTTACACTTAGTGGTAAGTTCAAGGATAGAATTATACTGCTCACTCATTTTGCAATGCAGCATCCTGTTTTTTTTCCCTGTAACACATTAAAAAGGATTTCTTTCTTATGACATGCTTGTTTTAGCACTTAGATGTGTTGATTAATTGTTTTTAAGTCATTGCTTCTGCATCTGTGTATGTCTGTTTATAGCTTTGTTCAGTGCCACCTGTTTGCTTTCATTTATACTTTCAGATTTCTCTTACTATGTATGCTGGACAACATCGTAGTTATAAACACAAGTTTGTGTACTGTTCTTGACTCTTTTCCCCACTATCTTTGAGCTGTGATATTAGCAAATAATTTTCAGCTTTGACATTTCGTTATTTTATTTTTGGGTACTATTAATCTTTTGTAGCTCCTTCCATTGTTTTTGCTTTTCACTCTGAAAACTTCTCTTTCATATTTTAAGTTCTCATAGAAAGTCACATGGCTGTTTTTGGTTTGTTATGTTGCCTGACTTAACACTTTTACATGTACTTTCGTCTTTTAATGTTTCCACTTGTACAGCAGGTTTAGATAGTCTTTTTGCAAAAGGATCATTTGTCTTTCTATTTTACCTCTTGCTGTTCAAGGTCAGCCATCAGCCTTCTAAATCTTTCTGTCATTTTATTATCATTTTCAGAAATCTTATGTTCCGGTATTTCTCTTTCAGTTTCTCTTCTTGGAGACAGCAGCCCTGACTTTTTTACCACTTCTAAACTCTCAGTTAATGTTCTAATTTCTTATTGTAGCGCTACACAGCACTGAGTATCTTTACTTTCTCTTATTCTTGTTTATCCCTGTGTAGCACAATTATATTTATTTAACAAGTTTCTTTTCCATTTCAGTGGCTAGTTTTAACAACATACTCTATAACCAACTTCTGCTTTTCAAAATAATTTATTTCAGAAACTTTATATTTAGAACTAAATCCATCAATTTTAGCTAACGGTTCACTTTGCAAGATTGCAACACTAGATTGCAGAACATTCATATGCTCTTGCTTCTCTTAGACATACTGATGGAAAGCTTTCCCATTCTTCTGTACCACAGTGCTGTTTGAGACAATACTTGACTGGCAAACACCACTTTCTTTTGTTAACTCAGTTTTGTTGTACTTCAGCAGAGCTTAATATTTTATCACCTTCCATGATAGCTTCAAGTATATTGTTTGGCTTAGTGCCACCTCTTTTTCATCTTGTTGTCCATCAGCCTTCTAAACCTTTCTGTCATTTTATCTTTTTCAGAAAGCTTCTGTTCCAATATTTCTCTTTCTGCTTCTCTTCTTGGAGAAGAAGGAGCTACAAAAGATTAACAGTACCCAAAAATAAAATATTCGAATGTCAAAGCTGAAAATTATTTGCTAATATCGTGCTGCAGTAGTGTTGTCGCCTTACAGTAAGATGCTGTCCGGTTCGATTCTCAGCTAGAGCGTCTCCTGCGTGGAGACATGGGCATACCTTCGTTGAAGGTTGTGCATCAAGGCTGGTAACTCGGCACGTAAAAATCAACTACCAATCATTAGCGGACCGGAGTTCCGTTGTGACAACCCCTAACCGGGAAAAGCCGAAAGACACAACAACAACAACAGCTCAAAGATAGTGGGGAAAAATGTCAAGAACTCTACCCAAACATGTGTTTATAACTACGATGTTGTCCAGTTTTTTTACTAGTTAATTGGGTAATTTGTTTAAATCAGTTTGCTCATTTTCTATTGTTATAAAAAAAAATTGCACTTTATTCAACTGCTTTTGCGTTTCTTCCTACATTATTACCTTATTTTGCTTGTGCTTCTTCTTAAAAGTACTCAATTGTATTATTCTGTTGCAGTTATTACTGCTTGGTAGTAGCCTGATTAAATTGTAACTGTTATTCTAAGCCTTTTGGTTTAAGCACTTGGTCTTCAGACCAGTTGTTTTACATTAAGAAGGTTTGTGGACTGCATTGTTGTGGCAGGACAGGTAGCTTACATCCTTCTAAGTTGGGAATTGCTGATTGAAGGCTCAGTGTCTGTTATTCTATAAGCGCATTAGTTCCGGTTTAAGCACTTGGGCTTCAGGACAGTTATTTTACATTAAGAAGGTCTGTAGTCTGCACTCTTGTGGGAGGAGAGGCTAGATTCTGCCCTTCTGAGCTGGGAATTTCTGGTTAAAGGCTTATTGTGCCTGCTTATTTGATCTGTTTCTTTCTGAAATTTGTGCTCCTTGTTTGCTGTAGCCCAGAAGTTAGTAGTTTATTGGCCATTTTGAGCTAATTTCTACCGCTTTCATTTCCCTGCTATAAAAAACGCATTTGCACAGTTTTGCACGCCAGCAGTGCCGGTTAGCTAGGGTTAAACTATTCCCAGCTCCACGAAGTCTACTCTTCAATTTTTCCCTTGGAACTAGACAAACTTTCAACTTAACCAATCAACCCATTCATTTCACAGCCCAGCACTTGCTCAAAACTCAAAGCAAGCACTAATTAAACCTAGCATTAGACCCCCTATACTATCCAGAAGGACAAAGCTGTCTATTCGTCCCTACCAGCCAATCAGTAAAATAGCTCACTTTACCTATTCAGGCATGTCCAAAGGGCAGTTTCAGGTGTCTCTGCAGTCCAACTGGTGAATCTGGGCATTTTGAGGCAATGTTACAACTGCCTCATGTACACAGACAACCCTCTCCTCCTACCACCAAACACTAATATATGCGAGAGATGCAATTATACAGCCAAACTGGAGGCAAAGCTGACAGTAAAGAGGAGGAGAAAAAATACTTGCAACACACCACCAGTCTCACATAGACCTACTAAACCAACACCGGCAAATAACACACATAAATACATGAAAACATACTCGGAGGCTCTAAATAAAAATCTGCAAAAGCAACAGAGACCTCCAAAGCAGACAGTCAAGTAACCTCCACACCCCATCACAAACCATGAAACACAGACTTCACATATTCAGTGTGCCACGCAATCACAGCCCTTAAGACAAAATAACATACCCAATACACTAGTAATAGGCAACTCTATAGTCAGGCACACTGATGTCCCACTAACTAGGCTGGACAAGGAGAAGGTTACGGTTAGCTGCTTGTCGGGCGCCAGGATCCGCCACATAACACAAGCACTCAGGTCGCTCCAGAACAAGTACAAATACAACTCTGTCATTGTCCATGTTGGTGTGAATGACCTGAGACGTACCTCCCTGGACTACATGAAAAGAGACTGGAAGAGCTCTCTGATCACGTAGCCCAGGCCGGTATGACCCTGACACTGAGTAGCATCTTGCCCTCACCAAGAATGATGCCACATTATAAAGAAAAAATGATCAATGTCAACAATTGGCTATGTTTCTGGTGTCATTCAAAGGGGATCCTGTATCTGTCCACCTGGGATGACATGCTTGACAAGCCACATTGCTTCGCAAGAGATGGCTTGCACATGTCACCCTTAGGCTTTCAAATACTGGCCAAGGCTTTTGCTTCCCCATAGTGCCTTTTTTAGGCAAGGCTAAAAAGACAAACCCACCACCATAAATAGCACAAGTAACCAAAAACTGAGGGTAATGCTACTCAACGCCAGAAGTCTAAACCTCAAAATGCATGCACTCGAGGCACTCCTCAGTATGGAGAACATCGATATCTGTGCAGTAACAGAAACCTGTTTTAAGGCTCCAGAGATCACCCCAGCACTACCAGGCTATAACTCATACCATACTTTTCGGCCACAGAACTCGGACTGAAACACAAAAGGCGGGGGTGTATCCATATTCATCAAGGATACCCATACCTCCAAGTTAGTGGCACAGCACAATGCCTCAGAGATCATCCATGTGGAACTAACAACGGGCAAAACTGCAATTCAAATTGTAGCTTGCTGCAGATTGCCCACCATGACCCAGGACCCCCATTCCACGTTTCTGGAGACACTGGAAAATATGAAGGTCCTACCAAACACCCTAATATTGGGTGATTTCAATTACCCAAACATTAACTGGGAGAACTACTTAAGTACTAACTCCCTTGCCCAACGCTTCCTAGAATTTATAAACTCAAATGCCCTGGATCAACTGGTCAACACCCCCACTAGAGGTGACAGCATATTGGACCTGGTCATCACCAACATGGGCGACCGATGTTCTACACCGGAGGTCAACCCCTCGCTGGTTAGATCAGACCATAGACAAATCACTCTGGATATCCACATTCCGCCCCCACCCCCAATCAAGGAAACCACAGTGAAAAACTTTTCAAAAGCAAACTTCACATTACTTAAGACCGAGGTGGAAATGTTCACAGTCTCCATGCTAAAGGACAATGCTGTCCAAGCTGCTGAGTCCCTTACAATGGCACTCTATGGGCACCTGCAAGAATGCATGGATCGTACTATCCCAAGCAAAACCAAGACTCACTCCTCCAAGAAAAGGAAACCAGTCTGGTGGACACCTGCCATAAACAAGCTATACAATAGAAGGAGGAAACTAGTACAGAAAAGAGTAAAATGCCAAGAAGGAAAGACATCCCTGGTCAGTATCAGCAAGAAACTACGATCCCTCATAAAATCATCTAAGGCTAGCTTCGAAAGAAAAATTGCCAAGGACTCCAATGATAACCACAAAGCATTCTTTAGCTATGTGAAGAGCCTAAGTGGAAATTCTCAGATCTGCTCTGAATTAGTGCAGAATGGCACAAAATACACTGAACCGACTGATATTGCTAACATTCTGGCAGACAGGTTAAGTGCAAACTTCACCCCCGTCTCACCCCCTAAAGGGCCCATAACCATACCAGAAGAATGTAGAGCCCCGGCAATCACTGACACACAGGTTAAAACAGCCCTATCCAAAGCCAAAAATACAGCTTCAATTGGACCGGACGGTGTCCCAGGCTGTGTCTTACATGAGCTCCAAAATGAACTAACCCCTCACCTAAACACACTGTTCAAACTCAGCCTCTCTACAGGCTACGTACCCATAGAGTGGCGCACAGCTACAGTTATCCCGCTCCCCAAAGGTGGAGACACAACGGACCCTGGTAACTATCACCCTATAAGCCTGACTAGCCTGGTCTGCAAGGCTATGGAGCACATCATCATGGAACTCATTAACAGAGACATTGGGAAGCTCCAAACATTGGACCCTACCCAGTTTGGCTTTGTTAAGGGCAGATCATGCCTCGTAAACCTGGTGGACTTCTTTGAGACAGTTACCAAGGCTTTAGACGAGGGAAAGGAGGTCCACACAGCCTACCTAGACCTCGCAAAGGCTTTCAACATCATTCCACATTCTGGTATTATAGACAAGCTCACCAGCCTGAACATAAACCCCCTATGTCACGAGAAGGTTTGCCAGTTGGCTCATGGATAGAACCCACACAGTGAGAGTTGCAGGCTCTAGGTCCGACTCTAAACTGGTTACAAGTGGCGTCCCCCAGGGCTCAGTCCTGGGACCCATCCTGTTCGGTATATACTTCCCAGAGGTACAGGCAAGCACAGGAGGACTATGGCTGACCAGGTTCGCAGACGACTGCAAACTGGAGGCCATAATTGACTCTCCGGCTGATACAGACATCCTCCAGAAGGGTCTCAGTGAGACGGATACCTGGTGTCAAAATCATTGCCTCCAGCAAAATGCCAAAAAGTGCATAGTCATCCCCTTTGGAAAAAACAAAGTACCCATGAACTACCACATACATGGTAGTCCCCTAAATACAGAAAATGTAATAAGGGATCTGGAGACCCAAGTAGATAGTAATCTTTGCTTTGATAATCATATTGCCAAGGTGGTTAGAAAATCCTTGTATATGGCCCACCTAATCACAAAAGGGTTCGCATCTAGAACAAAAGAGGTTATTGTGCACCTCTACTCATCACTCATCAGACCCATCATAGAGTACAATGCCCCATTTGGGATGTACCTTATAAGACACCTGCAACAGCTGGAAAGACCACAGAAGTACCTCACCAAGAGGATTACTGGCCTCAAACAGATGCCCCATGCAGCCCAACTGAAGAAACTCCATCTGTAC
This sequence comes from Protopterus annectens, assembly GCF_019279795.1. NCBI lineage: Eukaryota > Metazoa > Chordata > Ceratodontiformes > Protopteridae > Protopterus > Protopterus annectens. The sequence continues at coordinate 136,686,673 of NC_056745.1, forward strand.
TCGGTTTCATACTGCTTACTCAGAGGTGATCTCTGCTTGACATCCAAGGCCATGTCCAACCCAAAATTGATGGATATACTCCACCTAAAAAAAAACAAATCTCCCAAGAGCCACACGCTGTAGGGTTCTAAACCTCACAGCAGCGATAAATAGGACGTGCTGAAGAGATAGATTTTTGTCTCAAAGACTCCCCATGCTTTGGAACAGGATTCCAATCTACATTAGGCAGAGCTCCTCACTAACACTCTTCAAGAGAAACATTGACGAGTGGATGGGAAACAGAAAATTTACCCCAAGGATCACTGCAGTGGCTCTGCTGGACAGAGGCACAGGGAATGAATGGCTCTGCTGGACAGAGGCACAGGGAACTAATCTAAGGGGGCAGCGAAAGCCAACACATTCTGGCTAGGCTTACAGATGCCCTCGGTCAGATAGCCTAGTACTTACCTATGAACCTATATAATTCACAGTCACATTTAAAAGATTTGCACACACATTCTTTGTTATGTTATACAGCTATGAACACCATTTTCATTCTCATATGGTTTAATTTTAGAATAATAATGCATTTCCTGCTTCGATACCCTTCTCCCTGTCACAGTGTCTTAACAATTTAAAATCAGCACTTCTTTCTCACTTGCTTTACTTATCAATGAAACATTTTTCACTGTCAGATGCATTCAGTTTTAGAATCAACAACGTTTTCACAGCAATGACCCCCTTTTCCATGTCACCGGGGTATACTTTTAAAAGCAACACTTTACATCAGCTTTAGTTTCAGCAAAGAACTTTCTTTTTCTGGATGTACTTCAGCTGCCACAAAACCCCACTTTTATTGCTGGAGTATAGCACAAAGTAAATATTCTTTTAGGTATACCAGTTCTTTAGTATTTAGGACTCACTACTCAGGAAGATTTGCCTTTACTTTGTTTATTTCATACACATTACCACAAATTTCATGCTGCTGCTCAGATAGCACCTAGCATGATTCCTTGTTATGTAGAATTAGACACTTTGTCATGGACAGCACCTGGTAAAATGCGGTGCTGTATAAAGTGACACAATTTGAATATATGCAGCGTATTGAAATTACTGCACACTTTACTTTTACTTACTAGGCTATTCTTCATCAAACCTATTCCTACATACACCATAAAAAGACTCCTACAGAAACTAAAACCATGCAGCAATGCCCCTGATAACATTCCCTCATACTTCCTCAGCATAGCTGCTGAAGCCATTGCCCTCCCTATCAGTATCCTAATTAACCGCTCAATCCAAGAAAGTATTGTTCCTCAAATATGGAAAAAAGCCTACATCATTCCACTGCATAAAGGTGGAACCACTAATATTACCAACTTCCGTCCCATCGCCATCCTTTCACCCATTTCAAAAGTCCTAGAGAAATGTATCCATCTTCAACTTCTTCCCCATGTCCTAGACAACAATCTACTAACTCCTACACAGCATGGATTCAGACCCCATCATAGTACTATGACTGCCCTCCTATCCTTCCTTGAAACTGTGAATAAAGCTAGAGATTCCGGCCTCACTGTATCTACCATCCTCCTCGATCTCTCTAAAGCCTTCGACACTATCTCTCATAACCTACTTCTTACTAAACTATCTAACCTAAACCTTTCTACCTCTTCCCTCTGTTGGTTTTCTAGCTATCTCTCCAATAGGCAACAAGCCGTCAAATGGAAAAAAGCCACCTCATCCTTCCTCAACACCCCCACAGGTGTCCCACAAGGTTCTATTTTGGGCCCCCTCCTCTTCAACATTTTCATTAATGACTTTTTCCGCTCTATCCCCCTTGCAAACATTATTCAATATGCAGATGACTCCACAATCATCTGTGCTGCCTCATCCAGCCCAACTCTTTTAAAACTCACTCAAGATGCCTTCTCCACCACAGAACAATGGATGAAAGATAACCATCTTGCTCTCAATGCTGCTAAAACTAAACTTATGATATTTACCCCCTCCAAAACTAATAACCTTGATAGAAATTTATTCTCCATCACCAGCCAAAATAACACATCTCTTGAGCTGGTATCTGAAGCCAAACTGTTAGGGGTCCAAATCGATGACAAGCTCAAATTCAACTCCCATCTACTACAAAATATAAAAAAAACCCACCAAAAACTAGGCATGCTCTACCGTCACAATTGGTTCCTCACCTCAACTACCAAAATTACTCTCTACCACATTTCTCCTTCCCTCCCTTCTCTATGGTGCCCCTCTTCTAACTAACCTACAATCTTCTCTGAAAACCAAACTGTCCTCTTGTTACAACAAAATAGCTAGATTCGCCACCAGTAACAAATCATCTACCCATCACTGTGTACCTCTCCACAAACTCAACTGGCTAGAGCTTCCCAACTACCTCTCCTACACTCAGCTCACCTATGCACATAAACTCATATTCCAGCCATCCCTCTGTCCCTCTCTCTCTACTACCTTTAAAATGCATCAAACTCAAAGACTTCTAAGATCTAACAATCAAAACCTCATAGAAGTTTATAGACCCCTACACCCTCCAGGACACAACCTCCTGTCCTTCTCACTAGCACGCCTATGGAACTCCCTCCCCCCCTCAATTCGTACAATTACTAGCCTCTCATACTTTAAAAAATCACTACACTCCCATCTAACATCCTCATGGGAATGCTCCTGTTCACACCCTTCATAACCTACTCTCTACTCCCAACTCTTTTCCTCCTTCCTTTTACTCAATTCCCAGCCAGCAAATTCCTGCTTGCGTCTAGCATACAACTCCTTATTTGTACCTAGTAATTTTTACTAAAAAAAAAACACATATATACTACTTCTAACATTTAACCAGAAATTATAGAATGTTTTTCTTTATAATCCTCATGTAAACTATGTGTGGAACATTATCTTTGTATAATCTGTATGTAGAACTTAATCTCTGTATAATCATTATGTGGAGCTTTTCTCCCCAGGACTCCATTGAAAACGGGTTCTTTTGGCCCAATGGACTATCCTGGTTAAACAACTGCAAATAAATAAATAAATAAATGAATAAAATACTTCTCTACAAATAGTGCTTAGAGATATGCACACACATGCACATGCTCACAGTTTTTATCCGTTTCTGCCAAACCAATGTATTTCAGTGGCAAAACAATTCTCCTGAGAAAGCATTACAAAAAATTATTTTTGCTTGCTTTAAACATGACAGTTTACAAATTCAGAAAATAACTGATTCATGTTTGCAGTATTCTTTTTCATTGTTGCAATACATCATACATCTGAAGAAGCTTGTTAATATTTTCCTCTACATAGCATAACGCTATCAGATGTTCATTAACAAGAGTCATTTTTTTCTTTTTAGTGTAAAGGTTACCGTTCCACTCACTTGGGTTCCTATCCCTTTCTTTTATTACCCTCAAAAGTGTGATAACCAGTGACATGGATGGGGTTTGTATTCTACCAGTGCCAACTAAATATGTGAAGAACAGTGGCATGACTGCCACCAATAACAAAGAAAAGATAATGTCCAGTAGGTTAAAATAAAAGAAAGTACACATAAGTCAAACTCAATAATAAATTTACAAACTGCAGCTTGTCCTTAGAAGTATAAAGGAAATATGCACTGCTGTCCTCTATATGAGCTTTCACCATCCACCTCAAGATTTGACCACACAAGCCACTATCAGAACTGAGTTTTTCATCTTGCACCACAGGCCCCTATCTCACCACTCTCTCTGTGATCCACATTGTCTTCCAGTGCCCAGTGCCCCTTACCCACCATAACAGTTTTTCACACAAGTTATTTACACATGCACACACACACACACACACACTCACGCACGCACACACGCACACGCTCCAGGAAAGGCTGACAATCATTTTATTCCCTACAACGTTCTTCCTGGCATGATAGAACCATCACCTTAGAATGGCCATTGACCTCCAGATACTTTCTGTTCTTGGAGATGGGAGCCACCACAGCTTGTTAACGTACAGTCATAAATTATAACTCTCATCTCAGATAATAAATAAATAAAAATTATACATATGGAATAAAGACCAACCATAAAATCTTAAACGTGAATACATTTTACTTAAACAATAAAAGACCAGCTATAAGTGCTTAAAAGTTTATAGACTTTGCTTAACAATAAGACCACAGAACAGTTATAGATTAAATTTACAAAAGAATGTGAAAGTGTATATGAAAGAATACAATAATATTTACACTAAGGAATATTTAAAGAAAACCTCTTTCTAATTTAGCTACATGCATATAACTGTGTTTAGCTTTCATAGTATTGAATTGTAAACTGTTATACATTTCTTTCAAAACCACTCTGAAAGACTTTCTAGCTAAAAGATGACTCTGTTCTTTTCTTGCTCAAAACCAGGATAAACTATACCCCTAAATGTAAACAAGTACCTTTTCATTCCTTACGCCTCCTTAATCTCCCTTCTTCACTTACTTCCTTACTGCTATCTAATTCTGTTCCCTGAATTTCTCTTTGAATATGTCATAAGCCTGTTTTTCCTCACTTCATATTGCAATTCCTATTTGTATTAGACAAACTTACCTTTAATTTCTCTACAAACTGTTAAAAATTCTCTAAATATTAAATGATTGCCATATACCTTGTATTGATTCTTAACCAATGTTTTTTTATTAAGTCTAATTTGTTAAAATTGTTTTAACTGCAGATGTTTTTGTTTTATTTTTGAAGATTGTAAAATTATTGTTCTTAAAATGTTTTGTAATAATTTGAAGCTTTTTCTCCCCGGGCCTTCGCTGAAAATGGGTTCTACCCAGTCAGAGTTTTCTGGTAATCAAACATCAATAAATAAATAAATAGGCAGAAACTGAGATAGCAAACTTACAAGGCAGTGGTCATCTCAGTTATTTTCCAAGCAAAGATAAGACGGAACAAAGACTAGGCCCAAATATGCACATTTCAGGTCATTTTTTCCCCTAAAAACATTGCATCATTTCCTTTTTGAAGAAAGTATTTTATTTACTTATTTTAGTTATTTTGCTTTTCCTCAACAAAAGGAACTAAACCTGTTCTGCCACCTGCAAAGGACAAGTTTTTAATTACACCTGTCCAGAAAAAACAGGGTTCACCAGTACACAGGATGTCAACATACATCTCTTAACTGTCGGCATGTTAATGTCTGCCTTCTTTACGTAGTTCTAGTCAACTACTTCTCTGTAGTAAACTTTGATTACAATTTAGGGCCTGCTATTACAGTATCTTGCAAAAAGTTATATCTTCAAATGGATTGGTGTATTTCTTTTCATTTCATCCCCTTTTACATTCACAAGAGAAAAGTGTCACAATTTTGCAGACCAAATGTATTACAAGTTAAAAATAAGAAATGGAAGAAGATATATAACATTTTTTAATCAACTTTTCTCATCTGGGCATCATGTTTCTTTACCATAGTGAGCAAAATTCATTATGAATAGAAAATAACTTTGCTGTTTTTGTCAGAACAGGCTTTCTTAATGAACTAATTAAAGCTATATAAAAAGAGGGCTAAGGAAAGTCCCTGCAGTTTGTTTGCTCTTTGTGAAGAGGAATCTGATGCCCTTAGTAGTAGCTGTTTTGATTTGGAAGAAGACACCAGAAGGAATATGGATGTTATTGCTGTTAAAAAGTCTTCAAATGCCAAGAGAAATAGAGAGAGACAAGGGGAGAAAGGGAGAACGAGACAGGGAGTGATAGAGAGACTGTAACTGAAAGAGGATGTAGTCCAGCAGTATGTAACTGCTTTTAGGGTACTGGCTATGAGCTGGTAGCTAGCCCAAAAACTTTATTTTAGAAGAGCCTGCATTTCATTAAGTTCTTTTATGTAATAAGCAGCTTTACATCTAAGATTGATGTTTCTCCTGCCTTTAATTATCCATATTGGTGGATATCGCATTAGGCATTTTTGGTAGTTTTTCATGTATAATTCCTAAGACTGCACACTGCCAAGTTAAAGGAGTCACGTGTGGGTATAATTTTCCCCAGTGATAGAGAGAAATAGCACTGTGGTGGGTTTTGGCAGCTTTTGTTTTGTTGTGCGTAGGTCTCTTTACCATAATGGCAGCTGTGGAGCAGCTACTGCAGACGATCGCTAGTGTAGCCAAAGGGAAAGCGGCAGTGTCCAAGTCAATGGTTTTGCTAAGAGCAGTTCCACCACTAAAAATATTTAACAAAGAAGTAGGGCCTACAGTTGTATCTTGTATCTTTGAGTGGCATGCCTACCAGCAGGAATAGGACTGGGGAATGGTAGACTTAAAGATTTGTGGAGCAGTGGGAAAAGGTGGTACATTTGATAGGCCACCTTATTATTCTGAGGAGGGGAATCAACAAGTGAATAAGTCTACAGATATACTTTTGCCTAATTTAGAAGAAGGTGGTCGAATCAACAACCAGAAGCATTCATTTGGATGGATGTGTGAATTACCATTGATCAAATCATAGTGTTAGAAAGCCCTACATGTACAAATAAATCACTAAAAGTATGGAGAGAAGAATGCTGTAGCATTTCAAAATATGTAAGCAGGCATCTGTGGCTGAGTAGCATAAAGGAAAAGAACCATAAGAAGGAAGGGAGTTACATAGTAAAATATTCTAGAATTGTTGTAAAGCAGGGAGTAAAAGTGTAATTCTAGCCTGAAAATTTTACAGAGCATGGAGTAGAAATGACTAGCAAAACAGAAGAGAAGAAAAGAAATCCCTCACTGAGATTGTGATGTTCATTCACTCAAAGACGGTGAGAGAGCCAGATAAAGAAGTAAAGAAAAGGAGGCAATAGATTATTCTGAGACTAGAAGACACTGAACAGAACCCTAATGATATTGCTCTTGAACTAAAATACAGGAAAAGTAAAAGGAAGAAAGAGAGTTCTGTGCATCAGGTTCATGAAGGAAAGCCTTAGGAAAAGTTTGATTAGTCATAAACAGATACTGACACTAAAGAATACTGTTATTAGTTGCTTTATCTAGGAGGAAACTGGAGCCAGGTGACTTTCAGGTAAGCTACTTAAAATGAAAAAAGTCAAGTGGGAAGATGACATGTTGAACAGAGCAAGAAAAATGTGCAGCCAAAGGGATGCTAGCAGTGTCCAAATCAATGGTTATGGTAAGGACAGTACCACCACTAAAATATTTGATGAAGGAGGAGGGTATACAGTTATATCTCATTTTCTGGCATGCCTACCAGGAGGAATGGGACTGAGCTGACTGGAATGAGGTCCTTTCAGCACAGCTGACTTGATAACCACTGACCATGGACTGAATAGGGCTTCTGAAAGGTTTAAAGTTGTTCAGTCTCACCGTTCATTCTCCACTGATGGGTTCGGAGCTGATCCTCGGCTCGACACGGCCAACTAGCAAGCTCAAAGTTCTCCAGTAGCTTGAGACCCAACCCCTTATCCCACAATGCACTGCTGGAACTACCCCAGATCTAGTTTGCCGTGGCACGGATCTCTTGGTTTCCAGCATTGCTCGAGACTATTATTGGGAGTTTTCAACTTTCAGCAAGTTATATATTTCAGTTTTTTATATATCTTTGATTACTATATAATACTAGATATTACTAGCTAGTAAGTAGTTGTTTTCTGTGTTCAACCCCCTTTCCTCAGTAAAATCTTTGTTTGCCTTCGGCCTTTTGGCCTTAGGATCTCTTCTTATAGTTGTTAGTCAGTGTTCTCTGTTTGGGACTCTTGTTATTGGATTACTTAATCCTGTTTATATTGATATAGTTATTAGTTGCCCCTTTTGGGCTGTGTGTGTTTTGTGTGAGTTAGTTAGTTAGAGTTCTTAAATAGCTCATAGTTAAACAGTGTGTTCCAGGATATTGTGAAATGTCTGAAGAGAAAGATAAACATCCAAAGTCTGGGTTTAAAAAATGCCCAGACTGCGGACACAAAATGTCTGTCATGGATGTCCATGTGCAGTGTGTTTACTGTTTGGGTGAGGTACACCTGCAAGAGTCATGCAGTATCTGTCACTCCTTTTCCACCAGAGTGCTTGCAGAGAGGAAGAGGAAGTTAATTGATAGGGGTATTATCAAACACCCTTTTTCTGAGGCATTGTCTAACCAGGATGGGATCAGCAAATCATCCACATTTTCCTCTGAATCCAGGTCTAAAAAAGGAAAAAGGTCAGAAAGTGTGGTGACTTCGGCTCCATTGCCATCGGAGCTGACAGTCTGTTCTTTTCGGAACCGGGACACTGCTCTGGAACCGGTTGCCAAAAAACCTTCATCCATACTGCTCCAATCGGCTCCATCTGTTCACTCTTCCAGGTCCTCTGTCAGCCTTTTTGATCTGGATATGGACCAGCTGGTTCAGAAACTCTTAAAAGCACCAGGCCTAGCTAAATTGCTTTCAGCTCAGACCTGACTGTTGGAGCCAAAGACCAATACTTTTGAATTGTCTGTTCCTCCTTCGAGCCATACCAGACCTTCGGAGCCGGAGGAGGCTGACCTGATGATTGTGGATCCCTTGGAGCCGACACCTGCTCCAGTGTCATCGGCTCCATCTGCTCGGACTTTCTTGGCACAGACCGGGGACTCTAGGAGCTGACACTCTCCAGTCGGGTCTGGGGAGGATAGCCGCACCGACAAGTCGGTGCCGACTCTTACTCTCGGGGCCTCGGCTCGGGTGAGCTTGGCTCCTACCTCGGGCTCGGAGCCCACGGCTTCAGTACGGGAGAAGATTGTGGCTTCGTCGGATCCATCGACTCCTTCTCATCGGAGCCTAGGTGCATTTGAAGCCATGAGGCGAGTGTTGTCTCCTAAGACTTTCTCATCTCAAGGTCTGGCCTCTTCTTCCCCTAAAGTGCCTGTGTCAGTTTCTGTCTCCTCCGGTCATCCCAAGTGTAGAGACCCTGAGCCTCAGGTATACCCTCAGGGCGCTCCCTGCTCTTCTGAGACCTCTCCAGAAGTTCCCCCTGAAGAGGTTCCCAGGAAGAGATTATGCAAGAGGAGGAATTTGGACTCCCCCCAGGAGTCTCTCACATCAGACATTGACTTGGATGAATCAGAGGGGTCCCTTAGATCCCCCTCTGAGGACATCTCCTTTGTGGAAATTCTTGAAATTCTTAGGCAGAGGGGCGATTGGCAGTCCAAGAGCCCTACTGAGGATGAGTCGGTTCTCCTGAAGGCGTTCGTGTCTCAACCTTCCACGTCTTGGGTATCTCTGCCCTACGATGAGCTTATGGATCTGGTCTCTCGTAGGGCGTGGGAGTCACCCGAATCTATGGAACCTGTTCCTAGGAGGCCTAATAAGTTTATTTCTGCACCCGTGTATAAGTCCTTTTTGACCAAGAGAGTCCCTGTTGATGCCATGGTGGTGGCAGCAGCCACCAAAAAGGAAATGTCTGAGACTTCCTTGTCTATCCACCCCCCTAACAGAGAATCTAAGATCATGGATAGATATGGGAAACGCATGTTCAGTTCAGCGACTTTCTCACTCAGATCAGTGAACTACTTGACACATTTTACCAGACTGCAGAGAGATCTCCTTAAGGAGTTGGGTGATTCTCTTCAGGGTGCTGTAGCTAGGAGTGTATCCGAGAAGATTGACACTCAGCTCTCTACCCTCAATTCAATAGTCAACTCGTCCATGCATCTTGTATCTTACGCAGATGATGGTTCGAGTAGAGCTGCAGGTACAGAAACCGCTCTTCGTAGGCATGCCTGGATGCGACACTGTTCCTTCGCAAAACCCTTCAAGTCTTCCTTTACTAATACCCCACTCAACGGCTCATCTTTGTTTGGGCCAAAGGTGAAGGAGACTTTGACCAGGTGTGAGCAAGAAGGAAAGACTCTGCCTGCCGTCGGAGTCCTTTTTTCCACCCCCACTCAACCCTTTCCTAAAGGTCAGAGGAGAGGAAAGATGTGGTTCCGGAAAGCCCAAGGAGCCTTTCAAGACGCACATGGAGAGCCCCCCTCCAAAGGCAGAGGAGGGGGTTTCAATGGAAGACGCCGCCCTTGTGGCAGAGGGGGTCCGCAACACCAGGGTGACAGAGATCACTTCTCTGGTCAGTCCTGCCAGCGCTCCTGAAGGGAGGCTTGGCTGTCCTACTCTGGAGGCAGTTGGGGTCACTTGTCATTGTACCCAAAAGCCTGGCTAAATATAACAAACGACAGTTGGGTACAAAGTATCATTTCCAGAGGGTTTTTCATACTGTTCTCCACCCAGCCCCTTCCCGTCAAAAACATGCCGGACGTTCCACCCAGTCACATGGGACAAGCAGCAATAGAGGTACACCGATTGCCTGAAAAAAAGAGTCATCCAGCCAGTCCCGGCAGACCAAACAGGATTCGGAACTTACTCAAGATTCTTTTTGGTTCCAAAGAAAACAGGGGACTGGAGACCCATTTTGGATCTCAGCCGACTCAACCGATTTGTGAGAAAAGAGAAGTTCCGAATGGTCACGCTACAGTCCACACTTCCATTTCTAGGGAAGGACAATTGGATGTGCTCGATCGATCTCAAGGATGAGTACTACCACATAAAGATGGCCAGACCATCCAGACATCACCTGCATTTCCGGCTGGGAGCCAATCATTATCAGTTCCGAGCTCTGCCCTTTGGTCTCACTACAGCCCCTAGAGTGTTCACCAAGTGTATGGCAGTAGTCACGGCTCACCTAAGGCGTCTAGGATTCCAGGTCTTTCCGTATTAGGATGATTGGCTCCTTACCTCCACCACCAGGCATCAACTTCTTCAAGGGAGAGAGGCTACTCTGACACTCTGCAATCGGCTAAGCATTACAGCCAACTTCAAAAAGTCTGCCTTGTTGCCATTGCAGCATATCGTTTTTATAGGGACAGAACTAGACACGTCAGCTACCACTCTTCTTCTTCCACCAGAAAGAATTTGTATTCTTCGCCAACACATCATGTCCCTGATATCAAAGAACAGAGCACCAGCTGCAGAGGTATTGAAAGTTCTAGGATTGATGGCGGCAGCTATTTTAGCAATCCCGTTAGCAAGGATGCATATGAGAATCCTTCAATGGCTTCTATTCACGCAATGGTTTTACCAAGAACTTCCATTGAGTCACATGATCCTGATAACGAATTCCTGCAAGAAGGATCATCAGTGGTGGTTGACGTCTCTTCATGTCACAATAGGACGTCCCTTCATGCTCCCCCCTCCAGTTGCCACTGTGACCACGGACGCTTCCCTGATTGGGGGGGGCTTTTTCAGGCAAAGGCTGCCCAAGGCATATGGACAGATCAAGAATTACATCTGCATATCAATGTCCTGGAGATGAGAGCAGTACTTCTAGCGTTGCATTACTTTCAGGACTCCCTTCCTCTAGGGACAATTGCAGTATAGACAGACAACATGTCAGTGGTCTGGTACCTGAACAAGCAAGGCGGGACCAAGTCTTATCCCCTTTGCCGAGAAGCCCTCAGAGTATGGCAGTGGGCAGTGTCATCCCAGCACTTTCTGTTAGCAACACATCGCGGGCAAATCCAACATCATAGCGGACAGACTGAGCAGAGCAATTTTATTGCCCCACGAATGGTCCCTCAAACAAGAGATTGCAGACAGGATCTTCTGCAAATGGGGCCAGCCGTCCTGCGACCTGTTTGCCAGTCATATCAATGCCAAATGCAGAAGCTATTTTACCGATTCCCATGCCAGGTCACTCCCCGAGTGATGCTCTTGTCCACAATTGGCCCCCGGGTCTCCTCTACGCATTTCCACCAATTCCCCTGATACCCAAATTCTTACAGAAAGCAAAGTCGCTGGAACGGACGATCATCCTTATAGCCCCTCATTGGCCTTGGCAGATTTGGTTTCCGTTTCTTTACCATCACATTGTGGAAGATCCATGGATCCTGGACCCAGTTCTGGACTTGTTGACACATCCGTCAGGGGATCTTCATCCATCCTTGCAGACACTGAAGCTAACCACTTGGCTGCTCCAATTCCCCACATAGCCAGGCTTTATAATCTTTCTCATGACACTAGTCAAATTTTGTTGGCTTCCCATAAACCTTCCACTAGAAAATTGTATCGTAGCAAGTGGAAGAGATTTTCCATTTTGGCTTCTTCCCACAACATTGACCCTTACCAAGCGCCATTGTCTTCTATCTTACAATTCTTGACAGAAATCTTCAACAAAGGAGCAGCGGCTGCTACGGTGTGAGTGCAATTAGCTGCTATATCTAATTTCCATCTAGGAATAGATGGTTTGAATGTTATGGCTCACCAATTGTCTAAGGCTTTTCTAAAGGGTTCTTTTCGTATGAGGTCTCCAGTGAAGACACCTTACTCCTCCTGGAATTTGAATTTTATGTTATCTCGCATCATTGTTCCTCCTTTTGAGCCTGCATCATCTTGTGAAGTAAAATTTCTGTCACGGAAAACTATCTTCTTAGTAGCCATCACTTCAGCCCACAGAGTGTCAGAGCTCCAAGCCCTATCCATCAAGCCCTCTTATGTGGTCATCCATGCTGATAGAGTATCTCTCAGGACAAATCCATCCTTTTTGCCTAAAGTATGTTCTGAGATTAACATTAATCAAGTCATTGAGTTGCCCATTTTCTTCCCTAATCATACCAACAAATTGGAATATATGTTGCACAAACTCGATGTTCATAGACAACTTAAATTTTATTAAGACAGAACAAAAGACATTAGGAAATCAGATCAGCTCTGTGTATTTTTCTGAGGCCAGGAAAGGTAAACCAGTTGCCAAAACAACCCTGTCTAAGTGGCTGTCGGATTGTATCACCTACACATATTCTTGTCATAACATGCCCTTGTGTAGTAAGGTGAAGGCTCATTCAACCAGAGCAGTTTCTACCTCTTCAGCCTTTCAAGCCAAATTACCTTTGGACAGCATATATGCAGCAGCCTAATGGTCTAAACCTCACACTTTTATAACTCATTACAAAGTGAATAAGGCCTCCAGGGACAGGGCTTCATTTGGTTCTACGGTTCTGAAGAGTGTACTTCCGTGAGCCACCCAAGATCAGGGTGCTAGGGACGCTACCCATCAGTGAAGAATGAACGGTGAGATTGAACAACTTCACATAAAGAAGTTATGTACTCACCATAATGTTCCATGTGAGTTGTTCCATCTCCCCTTCATTCTCACGTCCCTCCCTCCTTCCCCCTCCTGGCTGGCAGTTGACCTGGAGGCTGTCTTCATCCTGGTTTTTCAATGTGTCTTCATTCCTAGGCAGAATAATTATTGTACTTCTATATGGTACGCAGCAAACAAGATCTGAGGTAATTCCAGCAGTGCATTGTGGGATAAGGGGTTGGGTCTCGAGCTACTGGAGAACTTTGAGCTTGCTAGTCGGCTGTGTCGGAGCCGAGGATCGGCTCCGAACACATCAGTGAAGAATGAAGGCGAGATGGAACAACTCACATGGAACGTTATGGTGAGTACATAACTTCTTTTTTTCTGGCATGCCTACCAGGAGGAATGGGACTAAGCTGACTGGAATGAGATCCTTTCCGCACAGCTGACTTGATAACCACTGACCATGGATTTGAATAGGCCTTCTGAAAGGTTTAAAAGGCACAACTTGCAAATGTTAGTGCTACCCAAGAAACACGAGCTCAAAAGTTTCTTTGTTGCAGTGTTATACATAACAAAATGGTAAGATCACACTTATTTCTTAAAGCATACATATTATGGTTAGATCCTGAGGGTCAATATGTTAAAAGTAAAAATGGTAGAGATTTCAGCCATTGACCAACATAAGATATTTTTGCTTAACCAGTGTTATTCTAATGTACAGAACTAAGCAATGTAGACCTGAAGTAAAACCTGTATTAGCTGTTAGTAACAAAGAAAAAGGTATCAGCGATGGCCATACTCTTGTCTTAAGTACAGATAAATTACCACATTGCTATACTTTCTACTAGTAATAGTAACTCATACATTTGTGAAAACTAAAACCTCTGAAAAGCATGCTGTTAAAGGATGTTTTACCTAAGGAATGTGATAATTTAACTTCTGGAATGGTTGAGACTGCATTCTGTTACTCTGCTAAGTGCAAAGTTAATTAAAAGTAACGATTTAATTGGTAGCAGGGAGATGCAAGGTCTGATAGATCCAGGCAGTTGGGTTACACTGTTAAAGAAGCAGTATGTATATAAGAAGAAACCCCTTACAAAGCTGTTGAACTGGTATGCATTAATGAAAAAAAAAAAAAAAATCCGTGGTCTCCCTCAAAGTCTCAGAAAACCCAGTATGCAACCTATATTGGGTCAAAAACAAACCAAGCAGAAACTTTGCAGTGTGGAGGGTGTGACGTTCAATCCTTGAATTATGTTAAGAACCTAGTTCATTAATAAAATTCAGACTTTAAAATACATACTAGAAAAAGAATAAAATAGTAGGTAGTCCACAGCTGAGTTAAAAATGAAATATCCGTTATTGAAACACACAAACAAGCGATCCTAGTTGTGTATAATGACTTTATACTTCATTATTCATATTCATAATTATTATTTATCCTTTATTACTATCATTATACTTAGCTATGATCCCTTGTTTGTGTGTTTCAGTAAAGGATATTCAATTTTTACCTCAACTGTGGACTACCTATTATTTTATTATTTTCTAGAACATATTTTAAAGTTAAAATTTTATCAGTGAACTAGGTGCATAACATATTTCAAGGAGTGAACTTCACACCCTCCACACTGCAAAGTTTTTATTTGGTTCATTAATGAAGAAAAGAAACAGTATCATTTCTCAGCTAAAATACAAACTTTCTGAGAAAGTAATCCGTCTTGTTGTTTAATACAATTTTAACTCATAATATGGTAATGCAGATTTTCCCCACTTTAAGGATTTGTGAAAGCATTTGGAAAAGGTGGTACACTTGATAGACACATTATCTTTATAAGTAGGGGAATCAGCCAGTGAATATGCCTATGGATATACTTCTGCCTAAGTTGGAAAAAGGGTGAAGGAATCAACAACCAGACATTCATTTGGATGTATGAATTCCAAAGCGTACCATTAGAAAGCCCTATATGTACAAAAAATTACTAAAGTTACTGAGAGAAGAACCTACAGCATTACCAGATATGTCAGCAGAGCAGCATGAATGAGAAGAACCATTAGAAAGAAGGGTGTTACACAGTAAAATACTCTAAAATTTCTTCAAAGCAGGGAGTTAAAATATCATTCCAGCCTGAAAGTGTTGCAGAGCATGGAGTAGAATTGACAAGAAAAGTAGAAGAGAAGGGAAATACCTCACTAAGATTGTGATATTCATTCACTCAAAGACCGTGGAAAAGCCATATAAAGAAGGAAAGTAAAGGAGGCAATAGTTTATTCTGAGAGGCAAGAAGACACTGAATAAAACCCTAATGATATTGCTGTTGAGCTAAACATGCAGGAAAAGTAAACAGACTCAGGTTCATGAAGGAAAGGATTAAGAAAGGTTTAATTAGTCATAAACAGCTTTTGTTATTAATTGCTTTTTCTAGGAGGGAACTCCAGAGCCAGCTGACTTTCAGATAATTGACTTAAACTGAAAAAAAGGTTTAGTGGGAAGATGACATGTTGAACAGAGCAAGAAAAATATAGCTTGATTTGTGGAGAAAGAAGCTGAACAAGATGATCCTACTTTTTACACACACTTTCAGTTACAGAATGACTTGTTATACAGAGTAAATAAGGATAGAGAGGAAGCAATATGCCAAATGTTAGTACATAAGCCTTTCAGAAATATAGCAGTAAGAATAGCACATAGCCACATATTAAGGGGACTCAGAATTAGATAAGATCTAGCAAGATTTTACTGGGCAGAAATACTAAGAGAAGTTGAGAACTGCTGGATGCCTTGAATACCAGAAGGCTACCACAAGCCCAGGCTTTTAAAATTGTCTGATTCCAGTGCCTATCCTACAGGTGCAGTTGTAACATATCCCTGTGGATATTGTTGGACCAGTAAGAAAATCAAACAGGGCATATGACAATATTTTGGTTATTTTAAATATTCAACTAAGTAGCCTGAAGCTATCCCACTATATAAAGCTAATACTAATGCTAAAGCTATAGCTATGTAGCTAGTCTTATTATTTTCTAAGTTGTATGTGAGGATACACTCACTGACTAGGGGACTCTATGTATTTAAAATAATGCACCAACTAAGTCAAGCATTTTAAAACTTCATATTTACCATCCCCAGATAGATAATTAGTGGACAATTTTAACTGAACTTTAAAGTCCATGCTGCGATAACATATTGAGGAATATGTCAAATACTGTGTCCAGTTAATACCATACATCCTGTTTGCCCTTACATAAATGCCACAAGCCTTGACAGGGTTCTTTCCTTTTCAGTTAATATATGGCAGGCACCCTCATAGACTATTGGGTATTGTGAGATAAAGTTTGGAAGAAAAGAAATTCACCTCCAAAAGTGTGACAAAATGCTACACAAACTTACAAGACAGGCTGAAAGTAGTGATGCCCATAATCCTACAACACACAGAATGGCCCAAACTACGCAACAAGGGATGTATAATAGAAATTCAAGTAACAGGGAATTTTAAAGCTGGAGATCAGGTGTCAGTCTTGGTCCTGTCTGCATAAAGACACATTTTTTGTGTAAATGGCCTTGTCCAGTAAAAATAAACAAGGTTTATTACAGAGTTAGGTAGAATATTTGATGTGTTGTTGTCCGATCTCGCCTTCATTCTTACCAGGATGGGGTTCAATCCGATCCTCAAATCAGAGTCGGGCTTATACACAAGCTTGAGGTCTTCCACTAGCTTGTGGCTAAACCCTATCTCAGCATTCCCCAGGAACTTCCCTCTGATCTTGTTTGCTGCTAAACAAGATTGGGTGTTCACTCTGCTAGCTGTGGCTAAGTATAAGCTTTATTTAGCTTTTACTGTGAAAACGTTGCTGTTTTTTGTTATTCTAGTTTAAATCGTTGTAGTTTGTTGTGCTAATTATTATATCCTGCCTCCTTTGTGTGTTTTTTTCTGCTGATTGGCCGTCTTTCGTTTGGCCTTATTTCTCCCTTTCCTGGCTTTCCGTAATCTTTTATAGCCCGATTAAGTTAGAGGGCTCCTTTTTTCGCATATTTCTTTACTTAAATTCTGTTATTTCTGCTAGACAGTTTGTTTAAATTAGAGAACTGTCTCCCCCACTTAGCCCATTTCAGTTAGAGGGCTTTTCCCCTTCCTTTAAAAACTTCTGTTCTAAACCTCAAAAATCCCCTTCCTCAAAATCTGACAAAGGTACAGAAAAAACATCTTCTTCAAGAGCTCCATCGGAGCCACCTAAAAATTGGCAAAAATTTCATCACCTGATCCAAAGCACACTGGATCCGAAAAATCATCAGCACTGACACTATCTGTTTTGGTGCCAAAGGAAGTTGAAAGTTGGAGCCGGTCCCCAGTTTTGGAGCCATTCTCTCTGACCCTCAGGTCTCCTATCCTGCAGCCTTCAAAATCTCCAGCCCCCTCTATTCAGTCTTCCAGGAGCCTGTCTGACGATGATGTGGATCAAGTGGTACAAAGCTATTAAGGAGTCCATCGCTGGCCAAATTATTATCAGATCCAACCCCGAGGGATTCCTCCTCCGATCTCAGACTTCAGAGACGGAATGTACGGAGCTGATACTGGTGGAAACTTCTGAGCTGAGACGTATTTCGTCATCTTCAGCCCTACCATTGCTCCGACATCCTCTGCTCCATCGGAACTCGAGTCTAGGTACTGATGCTCTCCAGTTGGGTCCAGGGAGGCGAGTCAGATTGGACATTTGTCAGATCCAATCTTGCCTCTTGGGGCATCGGCTTGGGTGATCTACGCTTCTGCCTCAGCCTCGCAGCCATCATCCTTGGTTCCAGGGACTCACTTGGCTTCTTCAGTTCCAGCAATCTTCTTGGATTAGGGATGTGGGCTTTTGAGGTGATGAGGAGAGTGCTGTATCCACAGGCAGTTCTGTGGTCTTCTCCGGATGTTCTTCCCACAAAGGCACTGGTGTCTGCCTCTAAACCCTTGCATCCACAGGGACGTGGAGATCCTAGGCCTCAGGATGCCCCTCAGGGTGCCACCCACTCTTCTGAAATTTCTCCAGAGTACCCCTCTGAAGAGATCCCTTGGAAAAGGTTATGTAAGAAGAAGCATTTAGACTCCCCAGAGGAGTCCGTCACTTCTGATACGGACTTCAGTGAGACTGAAGGGTCCCCACAATTGGCTTCTGTTGATGTCTCCTTCGCAGACATCTTAGAAATTCTGAATTCTGTTCCTAGGAGGCCAGATAAGTTTATTACATCCCCAGCTGACAAAACTTTCCTGACCAAGGGAGTCCCAGTAGATGCTATGGTGATGGCGGCAGCCACCAAGAAGGAACTCTCTGAGAAATCTTCGTCTGTTCATCCACCAAACAAAGAGTCTTGCATGATGGACAGATATGGAAAGAGTGTTTTTTCTTCAGCAACATTTGCCCTCAGATCACTGAATTACCTTACTCATTTTGCAAGATGACAGAGAGACCTACTGAAAGAGCTAGGAGATACTCCCCAAGGTTCAGTGGCTGAAGGGGTTTCAGATAAAGTTTACTCTCAGCTCTCCACCTTAAATTCAATAGTCAGCTCCTCCATGAGACTAATCGCTTATGCAGCAGATGGAGCGAGTAGAGCAGCGGGTTCAGAAATTTCTTTAAGGAGACATTCCTGGATGTGCTTGTGTGACTTTGTGGAACCTTTTAAATCTTCCTTTGTGAATGCCCCATTTGATGGTTCATCTCTGTTCAGGCCCAAAGTCAAGGACATACTAATCAGGTGTAAACAGGAAGGAAAGACTCTGCCATAGGAGTCCATTTTTACCTACCTACCTACTAGACCATATCCCAAAGGTCAGAAAAGTGGAAAAATGTGGTTTTGAAAATCTCACACAGCTTTCGAGGACACACGTGGTGAACCTTCCCCTAGGGATAGAGGGGGAAGTGGTAATGGAAGATGTTGACCATGCGGCATAGGGAGTCTGCAGAATCAGGGTGACAGAGAATCCTTCTTTGGTAAGCCCTTCCAGCACTCCTGAAAGGAGGCCTGTCTGTCCATCACTGGAGGCAGTCGAGGGCTGCTTATCTTTGTACCCAGAGGCCTGGCAAAAAAAAAAAAAAAATGAGTACAAAGCATCATATCCTGAGGTTACTTCATTCCCTTTTCTCTCCTCGTCCCAAACATGAAAAAGATCCCAGACGTTCCACCCAGTCAAAGGGAATAAGCAAAGTTAGAAATTCAAAAGTTGCTAGACAAACGAGTCATCCAAACAGTCCCCACAGACAAATAGGATCTGGGACTTACTCGAGATTCTTTTTAGTTCCAAAGAAAACAGGCGACTGGAGACCAGTTCTGGATCTCAGCAATCTAAACAGATCAGTAAAAAAGTCTAAGTTCTGGATGGTAACACTGCAGTCGATACTCCCTTTTCTTGGACAAGACAATTGGATGTGCTCGATAGATCTCCAGGATGCGTACTACCACATAAAAATGGATAATTGATCCAGGAGACACCTGCACTTTCAGCTGGGAGCCAGTCATTACCAGTTTCAAGCTCTGCCCTTTGGCCTCACTACAGCCCCCAGATTGTTTACCAAATGTATGGCAGTAGTCACGGCTCACTTGAGATGCTTAGGATTCTGGGTGTTTCCATACTTAGACGACTGGCTCCTAACTGCCATCACCAAGCATCTACAAATAAAAGCAAGAGTCACCGCCTTGCAGCTCTGATCTCACCTAGGAATTACAATAAACTTCTAGAAATCTGCCTTGCTGCCTTCTCAACAAGTAGTTTTTATAGGAACAGAATTGGATTCAACAAATATGATAGCCAGACTCCCTCCAGAAAGAGTTCAAGTTCTACGAAGACAGATCTTAAGTCTTCTCACAAAGAAAAAGGTTTGAGCAAGGATAGTTCTGAAAGTCTTGGGGACCATGGCGGCAGCAATAACTCTGGTTCCATAAGCACGACTACACATGAGAATTCTTCAGTGGCTACTGTCCTCCCAGTGGTCGATGCAGGAATTACCAATGTCCCACAAGATAATGATAACAGACACTTGCAGGAAAGACCTTCATTGGTGGCTTTACTTCACTCAGGTGATGCTAGGTTGACCATTTGTACTTCCCCAACTATCGGCCGCGGTGACCACAGATGGTTCTCAGATAGAGGGGGGCATTATCTGGGAAAGACTGTCCAAGGCACCTGGCAGGGTCACGAGGCTTATTTGCACATCAATGTCCTAGAAATGAGAGCGGTGCTTCTGGTGTTGCAGGCATTGCAGGACTCTCTTCTGCTGGGAACTATTGCAATACAGACAGACAACATGTCATTTGTATGGTACATAAACAAACAAGGAGTAACCATATCTTACTCTCCTTTGTTGAGAGGCTGTGAGAGTATGGCAATGGGCGACCTCCTTCCAGTGTTTTCTGATAACAATGCACATCCTGAGGAAATCCAACATGATAGCAGACAGACTCAGCAGAGCAATTCTGATGCTTCACAAGTGGTCCCTAAAACAGGAAGTAGCGGAAAAGATGTTCTGCAAATGGGGCCAGCCTTGCTGTGACCTTTTGCAACATCCACAAATGTCAAATGCAACAGCTACTTTGCCCTTATCCCCCCTCTGGGGGAGTCACCAAGGAATGCAGTTGTCCACGATTGTCCCTCGGGTCTCCTCTTTGCTTTTTCTCCCTTTCCATTAATACCCAACGTTCTGCAGAAAGCCAATTGCTTGGGAAAGGACTTGATACTCATTGCCCCGTATTGGCCTCATCAAATCAGGTTCTCCTTCCTGTGGCCTCATCTTCGGGAGGAGCCTTGGATTCTGGACACAGTTTCTGACCTTCTGACTCATGCGTCGGGAATGCTCCATCCTTCCCTTCAAACCCTCAAGTTGACAGCTTGGCTGCTCTCATTCCAACAATAGCCAGGTTTCCTAATCTTTAATCTTCAATTAAACATATACTGATATCGTCTCATAAAGCATCAATAAGAAAGATATATAGAAGCAAACGGAAAAGATTCTCTTTATGGGCTTCTCAGAACCATATTGATCCCTTTACTGTGCCAGTCACTTCCATTCTAGAGTTTCTAGCAAGGTTATTCGATGAGGGTGCAGCTGCAGCTACCATAAGAGTTCAACTAGCAGCTATTTCTAGTTTCCATATCACTGAATCCAGTCTCAACATAATGTCTCATAGACTGTGTAAAGCATTTCTAAAAGGTACTCTATTACTTTGGCCTCCTATCAGAGACCACCCCCCCTGCACCATGGGACTTAAATTTTGCCCTATCCCATTTAATTTTTCCCCCTTTTGAGCCATCATCTTCATGCAAACTCAAGTATTTGACATGGAAAACTATTCTATTAATAACTATAACCTCTGCCAGAATGATGTCAGAGCTGCAAGCTTTGTCAATAAAGTCCCCCTACTTGCTTTTCCACAAGGATAGGGTATCTTTAAGAACAAACCCTTCTTTTTTGCCAAAAGTTTGTTCAGAATCTAATTTGAACTAGTCTATAGAGCTTCCAGTATTTTATCCAAATTACGAGAATAAGAAGGAATACATGTTGCATCAGCTAGATGTTTATAGGCAAGGCATTTACGCTTCTATTTACACAGGACTAAGAACTTCAAAAAATCTAACCAGCTTTTTGTATCTTTCTCAGACTCTAAGAAAGGTACGTCAGTTTGTAAAGTGACACTATCAAAATGGCTTTCAGATTGCATAACCTACATCTATAAATCTCAGTACAGAAATCTTCCCCAGAAGGTTAAAGCTCACTTTACAAGAGCCATTGTAACCTCCTCCACCTTTCTAGCTAGATTACCAATTGATACTATTTGTGCTGCAGCAACATGGGCAAAACCGCATACCTTTATCACTCATTACAAAGTTGATTTGCCCTCCAGGAATAGAGCCTCTTTTGGGTCAACGATTCTGAAGAATATTCTCCCTTGAGCCACCCAAGAAAGATGGTGGTAGGGATGCTGTCCCATCCTGGTAAGAATGAAGGCAAGATCAGACAACAATACATAAAGAAGTTATGTACTCACCATAATGTTCCATGTGTGTTGTCCATCTTCTCCTTCATTCTTACATCCCACCCTCCTTTCCCCCTGCCAGTTTTTACTCCTGGAAGACCAAGTTGTTGCAATGGGACATCAGTGTTCTCTGACCTTCTTGACTCCACTGTGAGATATTATAAAGTAATTTTTTTTTATTATTACTGTAACTGCAAACAAGATCTGAGGGACGTTCCTGGGGCATGCTGGGATAGGATTTAGTCATGAGCTAGTGGAAGACCTCAAGCTTGTGTATAAGGTCGAGATGGATCCGAGGATTGGATTCAAACCCTATCCTGGTAAGAATGAAGGCAAAGATGGACAACACACATGGAACATTATGGTGAGTACATAACTTCTTTTTTTCTGAAGCCATGGAAGGAAGTACAGACCTCTGTAGTTAGTCTAGCAGCAGAGACGGGTTCTGGCGTGTAGATCGCGGGACGATTGCCCGCGAGCTACATCGCCGAAACAAACAGGCCGCGACACCGCCAGATCGTAGAGCGGTGCGGCCGAAATACACACCCGCCATCGGAATCAACGTCGGAAGTAAAGCAAACACATAGCGACGACCCCTAAAGCAGCTGCGCTGCAAACCAAATGTTAGAACCGCGTAATGCACACAAACGGCAATGCTGTCACGTAAACCTGAGCAAAGAAGCAGTGAAAACACACGCATACACACCACATAAAAGAAACATAAATAACCCATGCATACACATAACAACTGTAAACACAAGCACAAATACCCCACACAGACACAACGTACAATAAACCACAAATACCCCACGCATACACATCACAAAAGTAAACACAAGCACAAATACTCCACACAGACACGGTGCACAATAAACCAGTAATACCCCACGCATAGAAAATACACATGTACATACACAAAACTATCCACGGCAACAACAACTTACCTGTAGATCAGCTACACTCCAGGCAAACCCGAACAGTAAACAGGCACAGTAGACTAAAGTTAGACTCCAGAGTGGAAGCAGCTGCAGCATTGCCCTGTCCATGCGCTATGTCCCTGTATATAAAAAGCACGTGACAGCCCAGAACAAGTAACCCCTGTACATTACCCGTCATAGCAAAAATACTCCCAGAAGTGGAAGCCATGGAGATGTGTGAGACTGTAAAGCCCCTAAGAGGCACGTGCAACTAACAGTGTACAGAGTTCCAACTACATAAGTATGCACAGCACATTACACAGACCCTGTCAGGAGTTAATAGTATTCGGAATATGTCCATTCCAATTCCCAGACATATACATGGACAGCCATAAGTGCAACACACAGCATCTGTCCAGCTGTGCCCCTCCTAGTACAGAGGCAGGTGGGGACTGTGGACCAGGGAAGACTTCCAGACAGCGGTGTCAGCCCCCACACCCAGTGTAAAGCAGCATGTCTGTTCGGTAGGTTCTGTAAACCCATCCAGTGTCCCCTGTGGCCGGTGTACAAAGGTATGTAGGCCCACTTAGGTAGAGGAGGGTGCAACACTGAGTAACTTCCCTGTGTAACCTCTGCCACTGAAACCGAGGCAGGGCCCCACACCCTGATTGGGTAACAGGTACAACTGGGAGTTTAAAGGGACATGTACACCACATGTAGAAACTCTGTATGAAGCAGGAGATGGTTTAGCCCCATGGCAGTCTAAACTGCAGATAGTGCCTCCATAGCATAACAAGCAGGTAGACGAACCTGTAGTATTGACATCTGCACAGTGCACCATCGCAGGCAGTACGACAAGACAGGCTCCACCACAGGACAGTGTAAAGGAACTATTGGCACAACCTATAGGGGAGTGTAGTAGCGCCGTCCGTACATAGATTTACCAACTATACATGCTGTGATGGATGCCGAGAGGCCATCTGCAAGTGGTGTTACAATGCTGGAAGCTATGTACCGATATAGCCCTGGGCAGCTTGGCAACAAGTATAGCACAGTGCCCAGCCAACGGGGCAAACCGATGCTGGTAGTCGAGGGATACCTATACCATTTGGAGCATGAACTGCCACCTAAACGGTACTGGGCATGTATTGAGCGGAGACTGCAGGCCTATAGAGGTGCCATCACTGTACAACAGGAAGGGGGCGAGGAACTGCTGAAATCACTGCCTCACCAGCACGGGCCGGATGCAACAATAGCCCAGGTTGCTACACTGCGTGCAGAACTGCGGCAGAGGGCGGTAACTGGAAATGAGTTGCCAAGTTTGGTGATGCAGAGTGTCCTAGGCACAACGGATGAGAATGTACTGCAGGATATGCCTTGTCATGCAACATTACGTCGTAGCATAACCAGGGTCCGTCAGAGAGCACGTGCAGCAATGAGCACACCTCCAGTAACACTTGCGGATATTGATGTCAGCCACTATCCACTCCGCAGTGGCACCTTTATGCTCCGTAGGAGATCTGATATGGATGGGACGGATTCCCTG
Source organism: Protopterus annectens (assembly GCF_019279795.1). Lineage (NCBI taxonomy): Eukaryota > Metazoa > Chordata > Ceratodontiformes > Protopteridae > Protopterus > Protopterus annectens. The sequence continues at coordinate 136,711,194 of NC_056745.1, forward strand.
GTTCTCCTTACAACAGCACAAAACCTAAGTGATCTGTGTAGAGCTGACATCATTCTTGCCGATGGCACCTTCCCTACCAGGGCCAATATATGTCGTCAGCTATATACACTACATGGCTGTATTGGGACTCACACCTCATCAAGGATTGTTCCCCCTAGTGTACTGTCTCATGACTAGGAAGTCAGAGTCTGCGTACTACAGTATGTGGGAGATACTGAAGAGTATGACTGCAGAACAGGACTGTACCCTGGCTCCACAGTATATAATGACTGATTTCGAGAAGGCAGCTATCCGTGCCAGCCATAAGGCATTTCCAAAGGGTATTCTGAAAGGGTGCCTTTTCCACTTTGCACAGATCATTTGGCGCCAGATCCAGCATAACCACCTTGTAGCCCTGTATGGTACGGACGCCGCGTTTTCCATTGCCATACGCAAGCTAATTGCGTTGGCATTTCTACCAGTTGAGAATGTTATCCCTGCATTTGTGGACATTGTTGCTATGTTACCGGAATGTGCATGGCCTGTTGGCGTATTCCTGGACCATCATTATGTGCGAGGCCGACCACGCAAGTATGCATCCCGCTGCTCCTCACAGCAACGACTACCGTCATCCTATCCTTTACGTTTCTGGAATGTTAGTGATGTGACCGGCATGGATTTCCCATGGACCAATAACCAGGTAGAGGCATGGCATCGTCTGCTGAAAGTGTTACTGGGACGACCTACAGTGCAGTTATCAGATCTTTTGACTGTCTTGCAACAGGAGCAGAACCTAACAGATACCCGTCGAGAATCTCTGTTGCGGGGGATGCCTGTTACACCACGAAGGAAGGCAATTGTTGTAAGGGAGCGTCGTCTAAAACACATCCTGCAACATAAGTGTGACTATAATGATGTGCAGGATTTTCTCCGTGCTGTGGCACATTTCTGTAAGTTATGATTATATCATGGTTTAGTATGCACCAAGCACTTCCCACATTACTTTACATTGTGCATTAATAAAGGCCTTGCCCACAGCACACAGGTTTCAGTGTACCACTCTGGTGCCCACTTGACATCCTAGTCTAGGCGCATGTTACAGTGTTGGTTGCACGTGGTGGTTTCTAGGGGGTGTGGTGTTTAGATCACATATGGGGTTTTTGTCTGACACCTGTGGTTAGGGTGCAGGGGGTTATTTTCTTTTCGCAGGGAATTGTCTGCAGGCATTTGTCACTACAGCTAAATTTCCATACTGCCATCTGTCCACATCCGGTTGTCCCACAGTGGGTTGTCGCACCGCCTAGGTGCCTGAACCCAGCAGAGACTAGGAATTCTAGTGAAGAAAGAAAAGTGACCTCATTGTCTACAGTTCATGTAGATGATGTATTACCTAAGCCACAGAAAAGAAGAAATCTAAGAGTTTCTGTAAAGGTGCACTGAGGTGTTTTTTAGGGCTACCAGACAGAAAAAAAAAACAGTTCAACACCATTATTCAGACCAGCCCAGGATAAAAGTTTAACTTGAAATATTATAAAAAACACTTTTGTCATAAAGAAATGTAACAGGAGGACAGAATAATAGAAGAGTTAGGACAGTGAGTGTAACATCCCTGGAGCATTAGGCCCTAAACCTGATGGAACTGTCAGGTTTTGTAATGATTTTAGGAAGCTGAATGGCATCTTAAAATTCAGTAGTTACTCAGTGCTTACAAGGGTGGGAAATGGCAAGGTTCCTGACTGCACTAGACATCACCAAGGGGTACTTGCAAATCCCTATAACAGCTTAAGCCAAAAATAAAAAAATATTTTTCAACACTCAATGAACTATACCAGTACACTGCCCTCCCTTTTGGGTTGCATGGTTCCCTTGCAACTTTTCAGTGACTCATGGATCCAAGTCCAAAACCCCCATGGCTAGTATGCTTCTGACTACTTGAATGACTACTTGAATGATGTTATAATTTGCTCTGAGGATTGGGACTGCCATTGGCCAAATTAGAAGCTGTTTTAGAGTATTTAAAACAAACCAAGTTAACTGTTAAATAAGAGCAAGGTACGCATGATGGAAAATAAATACTTCAGAGATGTAGTAGAAAGAGTGATTGCTAACCCCCAAAAAGAAGAGGTAGAAGCAGTGAAAAATGAACCATATCAGAACTTAAGCAGAATGTGAGGGCATTCTTGAGATTAGATGGGTATTGTAGAAGTTTATACACCATTTTGCAACAATACCATGTCCCCCTCACTGACCTAACCAAGAGGAATTATGACCCATGAGGTAAAATACAGTGCACGTCAGTGCTGCTTCCAAACAGTTAAAGTAACATTATGTACAAAGTCTGCTAACATCAGCTGATTTTACAAAATCTGTAGTCTGTACTATTGTATCAGAAGTAGATGTAGAATGAGTGATTTCACAGACGTTTGAGGGGTTAAAATATTCAGTATGTTTTCTAAGTTGCAGACTAGGCAAGGCAAAAGCTAAACATTCTGCTTCTGAAAGGGAATGCTTAGATAATAAATGGACAGTTGCCATCCTAAATTGCCATCTACTAGAGATTGAATTAATTTTAGTAATAGACAATGCCCCCCACACACTTTATGGCTATAACATCAACAAAATGGGAAAACAAAATGTGCAGGTGGGGCTTAACTTTGTAGCTGTTTGAATGCAAAATGCATCATATGCCAAGCGCGCACCACCACAGTCTGGATTATACAGCAGGCTTGAAACAAATGGTTTCAAGCTCATGGAAGTCAGTTGTAACATAATATGGTGGATTTAACCAAATAGTGAAGTATATTGTTGATCCAAAATTTTTAAGTGCTGTAAATAGTATACGTGTATGCACTGAACCTTTATAGTGAATGGGATATAAACAAACACTCTTTTTTTTAAATTTGATTTTTTTTTTATCATAGTGAGAATGTCTCTTTAAGAGCAGACAGAAAATTTGGAAAGAGAGGGACTTATTGAAAGAGACTGTAAACCAGCAGTGAGGAACTGTTTTGAAGATACTGACTATAAGCTTGTTTTCGGCCCTAAGACTTTAGTTGAGAAGAATCTATATTTGTTTAAGTTATTTTATATAATTACGTGCACTGTTTTTTTTTTTTTTGTTTTTTGTAAGACTGATATCTTTGCTTTCTTTAATGATGTCCTCATATTCACCACTTACAAATAGGATTCTCTGCCGTGAAGCCCACCATCCGGTCAGTTTACCAAAGTCTACTGTTGCTTTAAGGTACGCTTGAATGGTCACCCACACACTCCTTGCGTAGGGTAGGGCATAAAGGTGATGTTCAAGCGTGCCATCCTCAGAACTTCTTTGCCTTCAGTCTGAATGCTTCTTTAACCGTTGGTCTGTTACCTCTATCCGTTTTTTACCGTTTTTCTGTTTGTTGACATTCCTGTGTTTACTCCTGTTTACTGGAGTCCTCACAGTTGCAGATAAGTACCCAGTTGGGTTTTTGGTTACTTTTTCTGTTTGTTCTTTGCTGTTTGGGGTTAATGTCATCCAGGAAGGGTAAATGCCAGTGTGGGAGACTGATTCCCTATAAAGACCACCACTATAAATGTCTTTTGCATACAATAATACATCCCCCTTGTTTCAAGCAACAGTACAAAGGTAGAATGACTGGTGGTAAGTTTTATTGGGTTTGGTAACCAGAAATGACTGTGTGGTGCACAGACATAGATGTATTTAACTTTTTTCTAGCAGTAGCAACTGACCACTGCAAAATACATAAATGATAGCAATGATAGCCATAGTAATGCTATTCAGCTTATTTCCAGCAATGGCAAAGCCAGTTCCCCTTCCCCTGTACAGTAATCAAATGCAGGCATAATTACAAGTAGTAGAGCATCTCACCCAATTTCCAGCACAGATTTAAAGCACAAAGGCAGATTTACTGGCCAGGTGACTAGAGATCAAGCTGTTTAGTGTTGTGGGTGATGTACAGTAGAGGAGGAATGAATACTGTTGCTATCAGTCCATAATCTTGAAACTTTGTGAAGGATGCCATAGAAACTAATCAGAAGGTCAAAGATTTGAAATATAGGCAGAAGCATAGACTGTAGTCTGTTGTCTAATGCCCTTGGGAATGAATGGATATATGTCATTGGACAGTGTTTCTCCTTTCTCACGGAAGGTGATTAATGGAGTTAGAAGGAAAAAAGGACTAGAAGCTTTTATTTTTTGAAGGCAATCACTGTGGTGCATGTTTTGCCTTTTCTGTACATTAATGGTGAATGCACCTTTGCTGATACTGCTCAAGAACGTTTAAGTGAGTGCATCAGAGATGAAGGTTACTTATATGTGATGCTTCACTAATGTTGGGTCAGGGAAGAAAAATAACTCAGCACAATTCAATGAATATGTGAGAAATTAAAAAAATAAACATTTTTGTTAAATATAAATCTTTTGTAAGTAAAATAAATATTTAAATAGCTATTGATGTGTGTGTGTGTGTGTGTGTGTGTGTGTGTGTGTGTGTGTGTGTGTGTGTGTGTGTGTGTGTGTGCCTGTGTGTGTGTGTTGAATGGGTGAGTGTTTCCTTGAGTGTGATCAGCTGAGGGTGGAGGGCTTGTTTCTTGATGAGTGGATTTTGGATGTATATGTTTGGGAATATCTGTATGTGTGTGTGGGGGGAGTGAATGTCTGATTATAGAGGAGTGCTTTTGCCAACATTATGCATGAGGTTCTAGGGAGAACAGTAGTGTGGCCAGGTCTGTCAGCACTAGTATATGATCCAGAAACTAATCAGCTGATAATGAGGTCTTTTTCATTGTCATCATACCTGTCTCTGAATTGCAGTTTCTTGGCATTGCACCATTCAGTGCGAGTGTCGAGGTTTTTTTTTTTTTTTTGAATCCCAGGATGAAATTTTCATTAAGCATTCTAAAACAGGCTGTTAAACCTCCAAGATAAGAGTCACGGGAGCTGCAGAGAAGATGCCTTTGTTCACATTCATTTTCAAAATGCCCAGTTTTTAGAATGACCATAGTTGTTTTCTTGTAGGACTCCACCAGCTCAGAAAATGCTATTAAAATGCCCTGTATCATACTGATTTTTTCCTGAGCAGTGTCCTAGATTTCTAATCAAATTAAAAAATCGCATTTTTCTTTATTTTCTGTAGTTATTAACTCTGGGGATAAGATTAATAAAGCAGACGTTTCTTTCCTTAGGGACAGATTGGGTACACTTACTCTTGAAATATCTATTTAGCGTTACAGAGTCAACTGGTGGGTGTTACAGGTTTATCATATGCCTGCTGTGGTAATTGTCATTCATTCTGTTTGGCTTTGGTACTAATGCTGTATGTAGTGACGGGTTGTATTGTGCTGCAAAATATATCAAAATACATAAAAACAGCCATTTCATGCAAGATTTGCAAACTAGTTTTACGTAACATGACACAAAAAAATCCTTATCTTGTTAGCGTTGCTTAATCTTCTGTGGACTAATTATATCCACGTTGCAGTTGTACTGTTTCTGTTGAGAGCAAGTAATTTTTCTCAAGAGCAGCATCTCTTACTTCTCACTTAACTGTTTCTTTCTGCTTTATTTCAGATATTGCCAACAAAGTGCTCCTAGCTCTGTTTACAGCTGAGATGCTTCTAAAGATGTATAGTCTGGGCTTGCAGGCATACTTTGTGTCACTCTTTAACCGTTTTGATTGCTTCATTGTCTGTGGAGGAATTTTAGAGACTATCCTAGTGGAGACAAAGATCATGTCTCCTCTTGGAATTTCTGTACTGCGCTGTGTTCGATTACTTCGAATATTTAAGATCACCAGGTAATGCCAAGCACTGAAAGTATTAGTGACTTTTACTTTTATATGTTCTCAGATATTTTTGTGTTAACATTTTGAAAATTATGAGTGGGTAAAATCAGCAATTTAAACTGTGTCATCTTTTATTTTTGCTGTTGTTAAAGGAGTGTGACTTTTTTTTTTTTACAAAAGAAAATGAAATTAAGTTGTTTATTAGTAGTGAAATTCCCAGGACTTTTTAGTTTATCTGAATAAAAGTAGCTGCAGCTTATTTTATATAGAACCTTTCAGTCAGTATTTCACAGTATGGCCATTTGTACAGTGGAGATTTCTATGTTGCAATTAATGAGGTATATAATAATATGTAGTGGGATGGGGGTGGAGAATCCTGTTGTGAAGGAGAGATACACTCTGGCCATATTAAAAAAAATCCTATATATTTGGAATTATTGATCTAAGTTGCTGCCATTGTGCTTTTTTTTTCTGTCTGTCCACTACAGATACTGGAATTCCTTGAGCAATTTAGTTGCTTCCCTGTTGAATTCCGTACGCTCCATTGCTTCTTTGTTGCTCCTTCTGTTCCTTTTCATTATTATTTTCTCACTGCTGGGAATGCAGTTGTTTGGTGGCAAGTTCAACTTCGATGAAATGGAAAACCGGAGAAGCACATTTGACAATTTTCCTCAGGCTTTACTTACTGTTTTTCAGGTAGGAGCTATATTGTGAACATAGAGCATCATTACTGTTACACTTTCACATAGAATTATAATGTGAAGCAACTGAAAGATCTCTAAACAGATGACCTCAGAACACAAATTTTCCATTCAGATGGTATATGCCAAGAGATAATGTCCATAGGTGATTTCAGTTCTTCACTTACTGTTTTATGGTACTCTTTAAACATATTCTGTGTATGCATTTTGTAATTTCATGTAACAGTGAAAATGTTTACTATACTGAGTTGTCCTGCAGCTGTACTTAGTCTGTAGAATTAAAAGACAAATGGTTCTAAAACAGAAATCTAAAGAGGTAAGCAGTGAACAGCATTGAGATATGTATTTTTCTGGTCCTGTCCAGTCACTGGAAACCATTGGACTTGCTTTTGTCACCTATGTCTGCCTGACAACAAACTCCTCAGAAGCTCAAGTTCCTTCCCTAATCCATAAATCCCTGGTCATTCCTGAGCTCCCTAGATCTCTTTGCTGCCATTAAGGCACACCATCTCTAAGCAACTCGACTAGTAGGAAATTAAATCAACTAGTTCTTTAGTCAGATAAGAATTTCTTTACACTTTTTTTCTCTCAGTAACTGGATAATTCCTTCAATTTAGGCTTCTGTAGCACTGCTCTGAACCTTTTTCTTATTCTGTCTTTACCCTAACTTTCGCCCGTCTTTTGCAATCTCATAAAATTAACGCAGTCTTTTCCTTCCAGTTTCTCTGGCACAGCAGAAAATCTCAAGTTTTCTCTGCATGCGCTGCCTTCTAACTCTTAATTTTTTGAAACCACTCTTCTTGAGAAGTGTCATATTCAGTCATCTTTTTCATCATTTCAGCCTCTGATTTTTGCAGTTTTATCAGTTAATCTGAAGAGCTAGTTAAATCTTTTGTTTTTTCTATCATTTTATTATTTCAGTTGATATACTCCATTGTTTTATGTATTGTAATCACTTCTGAGTACATTTGATTTATTTTTCCTTTAAATTACTGGAAGCCATCTCTTGTACCAACGTTGAAGCTTGAACTGTTTTTTTGCTGAAGAGAAGCAGGGTTCTTCCTAGCCAGGGCTTTCTCATCACCTTTTCTGGTTAATTTTCTGTCAGGTTCTGTAAAATTCTTCATTGCTGGCATCAACCCAAAAAGGTAAATTCTCTGGCTCTCTTTCCTGACTTTCTGTTTTCAGCACTGGGAGAGCTGAAATTAAGTTGTTACTCAGTGTGCAGCCATCTTGAAAGTCGCCCTCAGGCTCATCTTTGATTTAATTCCCTTAAACCAATTTGTGAAGAAGTCCTTCCAGATATGTAGGAATATAATCAGCAAAGTATGAGGTGAACCATTAAGAGGGGATGTGATCTAGGCAGCTGTGTGCCCCTTCTTGCATCCAGCCTTTCCACTTGTGGCACACATCTTCATCCCCAGAGCTACGTAAGTCTGGCATTTGCCCCCAAGACTGGGGCTCTGTGGTGTCTTTTCTACTTTCACCTTGGCCAGGGTCAGGAACTATATGGTGCATTCCTCCTCCTCCAACAGCTTCACTTCATCTAAGATGCAAGCTGTGTGGGTATTTTCTAGTACCCTTACTCCACAAATGAAAGTTGTAGGAACACCTGTATAACTGCATGGAGTATATGTGTCCTTCTATCCTGTGTATAGGTGCACCTTTGCATGTAAGAACAATGACTACCATCACCAGCTTGGGAGATGACAGTCCACATGTGCCTATGCACTGTCTGTAATGCTGCCTCCTAACACTGGAGCAGCAGGTAGGCCATCTAGAAACCATCACACCCCTACCTCAGAATAGGTGAGCCATAGTTAATAATTTTCCATCCCCTGCTCCCTAGCTGTTCCAGTGTTGAAGCCACTATTCAAACTTAGTGTTTTGGGCTGCAGTCAGGACTTTATTCCTTTGTGTGACAGATAGTTACTGTGGTTCTCACATGGGGTAATTGGCTATGATTAAAATGGCCCACAAGGACAGTTAGTCTAGTACTGATCTATGAACTTGTGAACCAGAGAGAAAGATAAATAATTTAATTTTGGGTGTTTGGAGTTAGCATAATGGTTAAGGTGCTTACCTCACAAACACAAAGTGCAGGGTTTGATTCTCACCTTTGAAAGGGAAACTGGTTGGGCTTAAAATAGCCCATAAGAACAGCTAGCTTAGTATGTACCTGTAAATCTATGAACCTATTACAGATGAGTTTTCTTGCATGTTGAGAAGTTTGTACATTCAGTTTTTTTTTTTCAGAAATGGTCATTATTCTTATGCAGGCAATGGCTGGTCTCATGCCTGTAAAGGCAGTCATGCAAATGACATGAGGTTCCTAATAAAGCAGCATTGACATATGCCCTTTTCCATTAATTTTGCTGTTGAGAAACTGTTGATGGTCTTCATAAGATTAGTGTTGCAGAAATTCTCACAAATGGGAATTATCAGCTAGGATACCCAGTACATCTGGCCAGTCTCAAAAATTTAGACTCCTAAATCCCACACCATATTGTCCTCCTTAAGAATGAGCCAGTGTACTGGTGTGAGAAGGATGCACAGACACATGAAAAGTTTTCTCGCTGCTAGAAATCAAAGCCAGATTTCTGTCGGAGCTGTGTATTATCATCCATGTTGGTCAGCTTCAGCAGAAAGAACTTGGGCAGATGAATGCAGTTGGAGAACCTTCCTCTTCTAAAATATTTTTGTGAATAATATCTTATGTTTGTCACAAAAAAAAGAAGTGCGACTGTGAGTGTCATATTGGATACAAGGACTAACACTCAAGTTGTTCTGTCAGTAATGTGAAGAAATTAGACACTATCATCTGTGCCAGTATGTCTGGTTGTAATTGTGTACATAATTTCCGATTAACCTGTGTATTATATGCCAGCATGATTAGCTATGATATTGTAAATAATTTCTTGTATGTTGATTAATGCTATGTTTGTGCAGGATGTTTTAAAGAGTTGAACCAATGTTCTGTTACATGTCTAGCTGTGCATGTTTGTGAACATGATACTAACTGCAGGCTTTTTCAGAGTCAGCTGATCTGCAGAAGATGCCATCAAACTGTTTCCAGTTGCTCTATGTTTACTGTCAGAGACTGAAAGACGGGAAGGAACTTTAATAAATAGCAGTTTGCTGATTTTCAAAAAGTGAAATGGAAATAAGAACTGGAACAGTTGAGACAGTTAACAGTCTATAAAAGAGCCAGCTGAAGACAGTTGAAGTCAGTTGTAGATGTTGTTCAGTTGTGTGCAGTTGAGTTTACAGTAGTTGTTAGTTCACAGTTGTACTGAGCAGTTGATACCCAAAGGACTCACCAAGAACAGTAAGACTGCCTTTGCTCTGTTGTAATATTTAGTTTAGATCTGGGGCAGTGTTCTTCAGTTAGATAGGAAATTCTAGCTAGATTAGTCAGAGTTTTTCTAAATGTTGGATTTCTGTCCTTCAGAATTAATTTAATTTTCCTGGTGATTGCATTCTGTTTCTTTATTACAATTACTGATGTAATGTGGTCCTATCTCGCCTACATTCATTACTGACGGGCTCGGAGCCGAGTATTGGCTCCGACTCAGCCGCTATAACTAGCACAAAGTCTCTAATTGGCTGGGCTAAGCCTGTATCCCAGGATGCACCACGCCCAAACCCCCAGATCTCGTTTGCTGCTCGTTGAGTGAAGACGTAGTCTCGAGCTTGGCTGTGGCTAAGTACCTTATATGAGCTATTTACTTAGTTTCCTGTAATTTTTTTTTTCAACCAAAAGCTATTTTAATAGCTACGTTCTGTGTATTTGGTGTTTTGTGACTGTTTTCTGTTTTTAGTTATAGTTGTGGTATCCTTGTGTTTGGCGGGCTAGGCCCGTTTAAGTTAGAGGGCCTTAGCCCTGTTCGGTTTGTTTCCTTGTTGGTTTTAGGGGTGTTTGAGTTAGAGTCCCTTCCTCCTTTCCCTTTCGTGTTGGTGTCTGGTTTTGTGTGGAGATTTGAAATGTCAGGCAAAGATCAGAAGGAGCATAGGCCTTCTGGTTTTAAAAAAATGCGCCAAATGTTCCTATAAGATGTCTCTGACTGATGGCCATGCCATTTGTGTGTACTGTTTGGGCGCTATACATTTGCAAGAGTCCTGCAGTGTGTGTCATTCGTTTAGTTCCAGGGTCTTGCAAGAGAGAAAAAATAAGTTGATTCTCAAGGGCCTGGTAAAATCTGCCTTTGAAGAAGCTTTGGCATCTTCTCCCCCTAGCGGGAAATCTAAGACAAAAAAGAGATCTCTGGCTCCGTCTAGTTCGTCTGAGCCATCGGAGAAAAGATTAAAGACTGTTTCACCTTCCTCGGCTCCATTGGTCTCGGAGCCGCAGGAGATGCTGTCAGTACCGGAGATGGCTTCTTTGGTTCCACTGCCGCCAGAGCCGAAGGAGGTTTCTGTTGTGTTAGAGCCGACTTCGGCTCCAATTGTGTTGGAGCCGATTCGGAGCCATTCTCCTAGCTTTACGTTGGATCCATTAGAGAAGACTTCTCGACCCCCTTCGGTGTCCTTCAAGTCCTCCAGGTTGTCTGATTCAGATTTGGATAGGGTGGTGCAGAGGCTCCTCCAGTCACCAGTGCTAACAAAATTATTCTCGGCTCCAGCCCAGTCGGCTCTGGAGCCTGCCCTTTTGTCGGTTCCGATTATTCCTCCTCCGACCACCTCTCTGTCATCGGAGCCAGAGTGTTCTGAGTCGAGTGAGATCCTTGAGTCGGCTCCGAAACCCCCTTTGAGTTTTTCGGCTCCAACCTTTTCGGTTCCATCTAATGGTTTCGGCAATCGGGTTTCGTCGGTCGGACCCGAGGGGGATACATCGGGGCTACAGACCTCGGCTCCGAGTCTCCCTATTGGTGCTTTGGCCGGGGGAACCCCTGTTCCAGTTGTGGTCCTGGAGACGGGTCGCTCCTCGGGTTTAGGTGGACCCACCTTCGAGGCCATGAGGAGCGCACTGGCCAGGTCTTCGGTGACATCACTTGAGTCAACCACTCCTTTCCCGGACACTGCGACTAGAGCCTCTGATGCCCCCCTATCAGCAGGCAGCGGGGCTCGAAGGCCTGAGGATACCCCCATGCGTGGTCCCCTGCTTTCTGAGGGCCCTTCAGAGTCTTTGCCTGACGAGCCTTCCAGAAAGAAGTTGTGTAAGAGGAAGCACATAGACTCCCCAGATGAGTCTGTCACCTCAGACACTGACCTCGATGATGAAGAGGGGTCCCCAAAGTCGTCCTCCGATGATATCTCATTCTCCGACATCCTGGAGATTTTGAGACAGAGAGGTGACTGGCCTTCCAAAACCCCCTCTGAGGAGGAATCAGGCTTCCTGAAGGCCTTCGGAGCCCGACCTTCCGCCTCCTGGGTGTCTCCCCCCCTTCGATGAATTGTTGGACCTTATTTTTCGAAGGGTGTGGGAACACCCTGACTCTGTGGAACCGGTTCCCAGCCGCCTGAACAAGTTCTTGTCTGTGCCTCCTGGGAAAGAGTTCTTGACAAAAGGAGTTCCTGTAGATGCCATGGTGGTGGCGTCTGCCACTCAGCAAGAAGTTGCAGAGGCTTCTGCTTCCATTCATCCTCCTAACAAGGAGTCTAGGAGTATGGATTGGTATGGAAAGCTTACCCTGTCCACAGCGACCTTTACTTTGTGGTCGTTGAATTATCTGTGTCATTTTATGAGGCTCCAAAGAGATCTCCTCAAGGAGTTGGGAGATACTCTGTCAGGTAACTTGCCTGAGGCGGTGAACCAGACTGTCAACGCCCAGCTGTCTACCCTGTCTTCTATTGTTAACTTGTCCATGAGGCTCATATCCTATGCAGCCGAGGGAGCGGGTAGGGCAGCTAGCACAGGCGTAGCCCTTAGGAGGCAAGCCTGGATGCGCCTGTGTCACTTCACGGAGACCTTCAAGTCTCCTTCATGGACGCTCCCTTTCACGGGTCCTCCCTCTTGGGACCCAAAGGGAAAGACACTCTCACCAGATGTGAGCAGGAGGGTAAGACTTTGTCTGCCGTAGGGGCCCATTTTTCGCTTCCCTCTAGACCTTATCCCAAGGCGCAGAGGGGAGGAAAGATGTGGTTCAAGAAGTCTCAGAAGTTTTTTCCTGACCATCATGGTGACCCCCCCCCCCACCAGAGGCAGAGGAGGAGGGAATTACTCTGGAAGACGTTGCCCTAGGGGCGGGGGAGGCCCCCACAACTCAGGAGACCGTGAGTCCTTTCGTGATTCCTCCTACCAACGTCCCTGAGGGACTGCCCAGCTGTGCCTCTCTGGAGCCAGTCAGGGGTCGTTTCTTGAAGCATCTTCAAGCCTGGGGAAACATCACTCAGGATTGATGGGTACTTCAAATTATTGCTGGAGGTTACAACATTCCCTTTATTGCATCCCCTCCACCATCCAGGAGAGTCCCAGACGTTCCACCCAGTCAAAGGGATCAAGCAGCGTTAGAAGTCTCAAAGCTGCTGGAAAAAGAAGTCATCCAACCAGTCCCCTCAGACCAAATCGGATCAGGAACTTACTCATGGTTATTTTTGGTGCAGGAAAGAACAGGGGACTTGAGGCCTATCCTGGATCTCAGCCGTTTAAACCGCTTTGTTAGGAAGTCCAAGTTCCAAATGGTCACTCTTCAAATCATTTTCCCCTTGTTGGAAAAAGGAGTATGGATGTGCTCCATCGATCTCAAGGATGCCTATTATCACATCAAGATAAACAGGGTCTCCAGGAATCACTTACGCTTCCAGCTGGGAGTCAGTCATTTCCAATTCCGAGCCCTGCCCTTTGGTCTCACCACAGCCCCCAGGGTGTTTACCAAATGTCTGGCAGTGGTGACTGCTCACCTGAGACGTCTAGGATTCCAGGTGTTTCCTTACCTAGATGACTGGCTTCTCACCGTCCCCACCAGGCATCTACTTGTTCAAGCCACGGAGGCCACCACCAACTTGGGTCAACTCCTAGGGATTACTTTCAACTGGCAAAAATCTGTCTTGCTGCCATCATAACATGTTGCATTTATCGGCGCAGAGCTAGAGTCCATAGAAATGAGGGCTTTCCTTCCTACAGAAAGAATAAAAGTGCTACAGGCTCAAGTTTTGGCCTTTTTGCCTCTGAAAAAGGTCCAAGCCGGACTTTTTCTTCAGTTACTAGGTTCCATGGTGGCTGCCATCCTACTAGTACCCCTGGCCAGGCTACATATGCGGATACTCCAGTGGCTTCTTTCAGTCTAGTGGTCCTTTCAAGAATTCCGTCTGTCTCATCCGATTCTTATAACGGAACAGTGCCTACAGGACCTGCGTTGGTGGCTTCATTCATCCAATCTGAACAAAGGGAGATCCCTGAACCCTCCACCCCCTACTGCCACATTGACCACGGACGCCTCCCAGGCAGGGTGGGGGGGGCATTATCTGGGCAGGACGGTCCAAGGCACATGGCAAGATCACGAGGTGCACTTGCATATAAATGTCCTGGAGATGAGAGTGGTGCTACTAGCATTGCAGGCACTTCACAGCTCTCTTCCCAAGGGAACTATTTCAATTCTTTCCAACAACACGTCAGTCGTGTGGTACCTGAACAAGCAGGGGGGAACCAAGTCCTATCCCCTTTGCAGAGAGGCCATGAGAGTGTGGAATTGGGCAGTGTCTTCCCAACGCTTTCTAGTGGCAACGCACATTTCGGGGAAGTCCAATGTGATAGCAGACAGGCTAAGCAGAGCTATTCTGATGCCTCATGAGTGGTCCCTGAACGATCGAGTTGCTGCTCAGATCTTCTCCAGGTGGGGGTCTACCTTGCTGCGACCTCTTTGCCAGTCCCCTCAATGCCAAGTGCAGCAGTTACTTCACTCTGATCCCCCCTCTGGGGGAGTCACCCAGGGATGCTCTAATCCACGATTGGCCCCCCCGGTCTGCTCTACGCCTTCCCTCTGTTTCCTTTGCTGCCAAGAGTGATTCAGAAGGCAACTTCCTTGGGAAGCAAATGATTTTGATCGCACCACACTGGCCCCGTCAAGTTTGGCTCCCCTTTCTCCGGAGATATACCATGGACGGTCCTTGGATTCTGGATCCAGTTCCAGACCTATTGACTCATCTGTCAGGGCAGTTCCACCCATCCCTGCGAACGCTCAAGCTCACTGCCTAGCTTCCCCACTTCCGTCCTTAGTCAGACAGCTTTCCTTTACACCGGAAGTGGTACATATCCTATCTTTTTCCCACAAGCCATCCACTAGAAAGATATACTCCAGTAAATGGAAGAGATTTGCTATCTGGGCCCAGTCACATAATCTAGATCCCTTTACAGCCCTTGTGACAGCAGTTTTGGATTTTTTGGCGACGCTTTTCAGACAAGGTTCCGCTGCCTCCACTATTAAGGTACAGCTGGCGGCAATTTCTAATTTTCACGTTTCATATGAGCCTTCCCTCATGGGCCATAAACTGTGTAAAGCATTCCTAAAAGGAGCCTGGTTGCTTCGTCCCCCAGTTTCACAGCCAGTTTTGCCATGGGATTTAAACTTGGTGCTTAGAGCCATAACTTCTTCTCCCTTTGAGCCTGCAGCCACTTGTGAATTAAAATATTTGTCTTGGAAGACAGCCTTTCTGGTGGCTATTACTTCAACCTTATTTGATTTTTCATAAGGATAGAGTATCCTTGAGACTCAACCCTTCCTTTCTTCCTAAGGTTTCTTCTACCTTCTGTCTTCACTAATCCATTGAGTTACCGGTGTTTTTCCCACACTTTTCAAACAAGGCAGGATTCAAATTTTACCAATTGGATGTACATAGACAACTGAGGTTTTATTTGCACAGGACAAAACAAGACAGGAAATCAGATCAGTTGTTTGTGTCCTTTTCAGAGAACAGGATTGGTAGCCCTGTGACCAAAGGCACTATTGCAAGTTGGATTAAGGACTGTATCTCATTTATTTACTCATTGGCAGGTAGAGATCTACCTTTCCCAGTTAAGGCACATTCTACCAGGGCTATGGCTACCTCAGTGGCTTTTCATGCTAGGCTCTCTTTGGATGAATTCTGTGCGGCAGCCACCTGGGCTTCCCCACACACCTTTATTTCTCATTATAAGCTGGACGTGGCTTCTAGAGGCTGGGCTTCCTTTGCTTCCACGGTGCTCAGGAGTGTTATCCCATGAGCCTCCCAGGATATAGGTGCGAGGGACGCTGTCCCGTCAGTAATGAATGTAGGCGAGATAGGACCACATTACATCAATTAGTTATGTACTCACCATAACGATAGATGTATGTGGTCCATCTCGCCTACATTCTTACGTACCCACCCACCTTCCCCCTTCCTGGTGGACTTGGAGGAAATTTATATTCTTAGACCCTTCTGAGGATATTATTTTTTCTCTCTTCTTGCTGTGTGTTCCTGTGGGGTTATGTATGTGTAATGATTATATTGTAGCAAACAAGATCTGGGGGTTTGGGTGTGGTGCATCCTGGGATACAGGCTTAGCCCAGCCAATTAGAGACTTTGTGCTAGTTATAGCGGCCGAGTCAGAGCCGATTCTCGGCTCCGAGCCCGTCAGTAATGAATGTAGGCGAGATGGATCAAATACATCTATCGTTATGGTGAGTACATAACTAATTATTTTATATTTTTAATAATTTTGCTCGTTATTAAATATTTTATTATCTTACATTGTGGCTGATCAGTCAGTGTATTCTTTAGTGATTTGAGAGTGCTTATACCTGCTTTGATAATTCCCGGGCCACTCCGAAAGCCTGACTTCTTTAGATCATCTGCTACCATTTGTTTTAATACCTAATTTTAATAATTGGACATCCCTTTGAAAGGGCATGTAAATGCTGTGGTTGGTGGCAGAGTTTTAACTGATCATTTGGGAAAGGGACACAGCTGTAAATCTGTGTCAGGCTTTCCCAGAAGTGTTTAGATGTGTAAGATTCAATTTATTTAAGTGTGAGTGTATCAGAGGTATTAAACGGGGACACATTGCTCTTGAGTGTGTAATAAGGAGTAACATTAGAGCTGGATAGAAGTATTCAGTCCAGTCCCACATTATAGAGCATGTTCTTGTTGTGCTCTAAAGGGAAATTATGAAATATTACTCCTGTTTAAGTGATGGTCTCACGTTGGAGTCAGTAGTGAGGATTGAAGTTTCTTAGTTACTGACCCAGGATAGTAGGGGATGTCACATTATTGGCTGGAGTTCAGTGGGATATTAACCAGATGTTACATGTGGACTAAACACAGCATTAACAGTTTTAGTATTTTCAAGCATTCATGCCAAAAGCCATCAGAAATAGACTTAGCTCCCTTAGTACTTATCTGAAAATAAATGTTTTTTTTAATTTAGAGTCAGCTGTTATGGCAAAAAGAAAAGAAAATCTGTGAGAGAAGTGATTGATAAAAGCCAGATGTCCACATCTCTCAGTCAGATTGAGATGGGCAGCTCTGCCAAAGCTACTTTGCAGGCCCAGGACCATCTGGCTGCTTCTACTGGGCCTTCTAACGTGACCCTTCTGGAGGCCATTCTAGCTAAGGAACTCAGTTTATCCAAAAATAGCTGACAACCATAATAATAAGACAGCTAGAAAGGGAGATCCTAGCATTATTTTGACTGAAGGAGAAGGAGGGATTAATTCATCTTTGATACAGGAGTACTTCCAGGCTTTGCTTTGCTTATAGACGTTAGACCTAAGGCTTTTACCCCAAGGCCATACATCTGAACATTCTTCAGAAGAATACCCACAAGAAAAAAAACATATTTCTGCATGCTGTGCCCCTGTTTCCAGTCAGAAACCTCATGAGGACAACTGGTATAATTTTGCAGAACGACTTTTCTAAACACTATAGCTTTTCAGTCTGTTCAGCCGTATCCTAAGTTTTATAGGTTCATAGGTGATTACTAGGCTAATGACTCCTGAGGGCCTTTTTAATCCTAGCCTTGCTTCACAAATATGTCTGGCAGGTTGATACTCTTGGGTAGTTTTATGGGTTATAAGTAGACTTGGACATTTGCACTCAAGTATTTACAGGATACTGCTATGTTTTAAAGACATATGTGCCAGACCAGGGGTAAATTTTTTATTCCCCATCCACCGGTCCATGTTATACTTGAACTGGGAAGAGCTCTGTTTGACATGGATGGGAAGCATGTTCTAGAGAAGAGGTAATCACTGAGATACATACCTGTCCCTCCAGCATGTACTATTTATGTTGCAGGCATGGTTCAGGTCCCTAGATTGGGTAACTCTGATGTTATTTGTTTTGTGGATGTGCATCAGGCCCATAAGGGCTGGCTCGGAGGGTGCTTTGTAGGCCAGGCATGGATCACCTGTCTGCAGCCTGCAGGATACTGAGTACAGGGACCTCCCATTAAAGAGATTACTCCTTCTCTGAAGAAGGAAACTTTTCAGAATCTGACCAAAGGGGCCTGTATTATACTTCACAGATTCCTTCCTCCTCTGGATTTGAATCTGATTCAGCAGACAATTTATCCTTAGAGTTTCCTAATGAGAAGATTTCATTTGAAGATATTATAACTGAAATGATGAAATATTTTAGATAGGAAGACAAAAAGGTATCTCACCTCCAAAAGAGATACTGTGGACTTTTAAACATGGAGACTCCTAAGCCTGTTGCTATTTCATCAGTTTGGGAGGTTTACAAGTTGCTTTTTCAGCTGCCTTCTTGACCCCTGACTCCTAACCTCCAGCTCCTAATATGCTAGATAGATTTTATGGAGTTCCTGACACTCATAAATATCTTCATAGATAGCCATCTGTTGATTCAGCTGTTATTTCTCTTGATAGTGACAAAGGATCCAAGACCTTTATTTACTGTAATCTTATTCCAAATGAAAAGGACAACAGGGCCTTCAACAAGTATTGTGAAAAGGTTGACAGATCTGTGACTGTAGCCCTTAGAGCCATTAAAGGTCAACCCAAATGGCAGTGCTTCCCCTAGCTATTTTGTACAATTTGGTACAAACTGTTGCTATCATCCCTAACTCTGATGTAAAATATAACTTTTGGGATATGCTTAACCCCTCTTGGACAGCTAAACCCACCATTAAATGTGGTTATGATGTCATAGATGCTATCTTTAGGGCAGTTGCCACTGGTACTGTTGCACAAAGGTACAGTTACTTAAGGTTACAGTCTTTCCCAGGTCGTGTTAAAGCACAACTATTAATTGCATCCTTAGACAAAGACATGTTACTCAGAATTGTATCTGTAGAAGTCTAAAAAATAGATGAAAGAGGGAAAACATATACAGGGTGTCAAACAGCTTTTCCTTTCTCTTTTCTAAGATTTCGAAGGAATCATCCAGCCAGCCCTGGTCCCATTTTTTTTTTTTTTTGTAAGCAAACCAAATCAAGAAAATAAAAAACAGAAAATGAACGGTTTAAAAAGGAATGTTAAAGAGCATAACAGATCACAAGGATCCACTGTTTAAAGAAAATTTTTAACTACCCTTACCAATAATCTCTCCCCCCAGCATACCACAGAAAAACTGCAGGCCATTTTTCTCTTTCCCTTCGTGTATAGGAAAGTATCACAATAGACTCTTTGGTACTAAATGAGCATCTTTCTTTGCTCCTGGAATCCCACATATTCCCAAAGATCAGTGCCACATAATTATTGCAGTAATTTCAGATTTATTTCATTATGGGACCATATAACCAGTTCATATAGATCAATGAGGAAAGTGTCTAGCTCCTGACTTCTTTTAGAACCCAGAAAAGGGGACACATGGCGACCCACTCTGGAGCTATGCAGACTTAAACACCTTTTTGCAAGTTCCAAAATTCAAAACGCCTTTTTTAAACACCTTTGTTGAATTATCACTTGTGAAGTAGGCAAACTTACATTTATATAAAAGAAATCAAACCATAGTAATATGTTCATAGTTACAAACATTATATATCAATATTTTCTTCTGTAACACAAAACAAAACGCCCAACAAACACCAGGTACCTTCGCAGATGAACAGCACAAGTCTATACACAGCAAAAAGGCTGCTAAGGTAAGGCTGCAGAATTCAAGCGTAGAAAAAGCATCAAAAAATTATTTCCAGCAGTACTGACTTTATTGCAACACAAGCGCTTTCACACTCAGCTTCATCAGGTGTATGAAAAAATGTAGAAAAAAAACACAGCTTTTATACCATACATTTACATCACATGTCCTTCATCAATCAACTCTTAAAAAGACATGTTCATTTCATACAATTTTTTAAAAAACAGTGTACAAAAATGTATACCAACAACTGTTAAAATAAATTTGAATTGATAAATCAACAAATATAATTTACCATTAAAAATTTCATCATTAAGAAGATGCAGATAGTAAATACACTTGAACTACCTATGTAGAGCTCTTTTACTAAGCATAGGTTTCATGGGCACACAATCATTGAGCCCATGCCCATTGTTGGCTCTGAGCATTACGATCCATTTAGCTTCCATTTCTTCTGTCCTAGACTTAGTATTACCTCCCCTAATATTCATATATGTTCTACCTATAACCATAAAATGAAAGGTATGATGCTCACCCATGCTTGTAACATGTTTTGCTAGAGCATTAACACTACTACCTTTCTTTATGTGATATAAATGTTCTCTAACTCTTTCCTTCAAAGTACGATCCATTTTACCTACATAAAATTTAATGTTAAGTTGTCTATCTCGCCTTCATTCTTGCTGGTTGGGTTCGGAGCCGATCCTCGGCTCCGACTCAGCCATCTACTAAAGCTCGAGAGCTATTTACTGGCTCGAGGCCTCCCCATATCCCACAATGCTTGGCGCTAGATACCCAGATCTCGTTTGCCACTTCAGCTATGAGGTTGCGATTTTACTGGCTCAGGTCGTATTATTCCTTTTTTTGTATTATTAGCTAAAAATTTACCTTGTATTTTTAGTATATTTAGATAGTCTTCCCTTTTAGTGTAGTTAGACTGTGTATCCCCTAGTTTATCCCACCTAGGAAACTCGTTTTTTGTTAGAGAATTTCTTCCCTCCCCCCCCCCCCTTGTTTCTTCTCTTTAGTGGCTAACCCCACCCCTTTGGTACTTAATAGGAGTAGTGTTTAGCCTTATAGTATTTGTATATTTTTATTAAGGATAGTTGTTGTTGTTATTAAGTGTGGTGATAGTTTTTGTAGTTATTATTGTTAGCTTAACTAGTGTGGGTGTGTGAGTGTTTCTGTGTACCTTGTTTAAGCACTAGTTTAATTTTTCTCTCTTTAGTATCCCCTTGCCAGTATGTCCAAGGATACCAAAGTTTCAGGCTTCAAGAAGTGTGACTCGTGCTGTCAGAAGATGTCTCTGACAGACGGTCACACTTCTTGTGTGTATTGCTTGGGTTCCCTACACCTGCAGGACTCCTGCTCGGTCTGTCACGCCTTTAGCCCGAGAGTCCTTCAGGAGCGTAGGAACAAGCTTATTTTGAGAGGTTTACTTAAGCCAGAGGGATCCCCGGCGAAGCCTCAGTCTGGGAAATCCTCAAAACCCGCCAAACCGTTGGCTCCCAGTTCGGAGCCATCGCCGGGCGGAGCATCTTCCTCGTCTTCGGTTCCGGCTGGAGCCGACATCTCTAGACCTCAATCAGCTCGAACTTTACTGTCGGAACCATCTTTGGGCCGAAAACGTTCTAGGTCCCCTTCCCTAGAATCGGTTCGTTTGGCTCCGAGGTCACCATTGCTTCAGTCTGAACGAAGCCATAGGTCCCACTCCTCTCGGTCCTCTAGGCTATCTGATCATGACTTGGAGAGGGTAGTCAGTAGACTCCTTAAATTGCAGGCCCTGGCCCAAATGTTAACCAGCCCTTCTCAACAGACTGTGGCTGTCCTGGTGTCTTCAGCAATTCCTCCTGCGACTCCCCCTTTGCGTTCGGAGCCGGAGCTGGTTGGGGCTCGAATCTTGGAAAGGTTGGAGCCGATACCACACCTTTCGGCTCCTTCGTCGGCTCCGAACTCTTCATTGGTTCCTTCCTTGGAGGGATCTGGTTGCCGGGACTCCCTCGTCGGCTCCGAGGGGGCGAGTGGCATTGGACCCTTGTCCGACCCCGTTCTCCCTCTCGGGGCTTCGGCGCAGGTGAGCTCAGCCCCAACATCGGCCTCGGAGCCGTCCCTCGGTGCCGGGAGGGGTTCACGTCTCTTCGAAGCGGGGACCTTCTGCTCTGCCTGAGAGGAGCACCTTCGAAGTCATGAGGAGCGTGCTGACTCCTGAGTCGGCTCCTCGATCAGCCCCTTCGGCTCCTTCCCCCCATGGTGCCTGCATCGGTCTCTGCCCACCCTCCTGACCCCAGGCGTGGAGAACAGACACTCCAGGTCGCCCCATTGGGTGTATCTTCCTCTTTCGGGGCCTCCCCTGATCTTTCAGAGGAGCCCCCTTGGAAGAGAAAATTTAAGAGGAAACATGTCGACTCCCCCAAGTCAGTCACGTCTGATACCGACTTGGAGGATTCGGAAGAGTCCCCAAGATCCCGCGCTGAGGATGTCTCTTTTTCAGACATCCTAGAGATCCTTAAGCAGAGGAGGAACTGGACTGCCCTTAACCCTTCCAAGGACGAGTCGGTATATCTGGACGCGTTTGGTTCTAGCCCTTCCACCTCCTTGGTGTCTCCACCCTTCGACCCGCTCATGGAAGTAGTGGCTCGAAGGGCGTGGTCAAACCAGCTCCCCGTAGGCCCACTAAGTTCATTACAGCCCCACCCAACAAACAATTTTTGACAAAAGGTGTCCCTGTTGATGCCATGGTGGTGGCAGCAGCCACGAAGAAGGAGTTGACTGACCCTTCGGTGCCTGTCCATCCACCTAATAAAGAGTCTAGGACAATGGACAGGTACGGGAAGTGGATGTTTTCCTCAGCGACTTTTTCCATGCGGTCGCTGAATTATCTGTGCCACTTCAGTCGCCTTCAAAGGAATCTTCTCAAGGAACTGGGTGATACCCTTCAGGATCCATCAGCTGCGGGGGCTCAAGATAAGATTAACTCCCAGCTGGCGACCCTTAACTCTGTCATCAACTCCTCCATGTGGCTCATTTCTTATGCAGCCGATGGGGTGAGTAGGGCCGCAGGTACAGGCGTGGCTTTGAGAAGACATGCCTGGATGCGGTTATGTAACTTTGCTGACCCGTCCTTCACCAATACCCCCTTCGATGGTTCGGCTCTGTTTGGACCACAGG
Organism: Protopterus annectens; assembly: GCF_019279795.1. Lineage (NCBI taxonomy): Eukaryota > Metazoa > Chordata > Ceratodontiformes > Protopteridae > Protopterus > Protopterus annectens. Next base: position 136,733,821 of record NC_056745.1, read on the forward strand.
TGAAGGATACCCTTACCAGGTGTGAGCAGGAAGGCAAGACTCTCTCTGCCATGGGAGTCCATTTTTCTACTCCCTCTAGACCATACCCTAAAGGTCAGAAGAGTGGGAAAATGTGGTTTCGGAAACCCCAGGGAGTCGTGCCTGACACACGTGGCGAGTGTCCCTCCAGGGGCAGGGGAGGGAACAATAATAGACGCCGCCCGAGGGGCAGAGGGGGTCCGCAAAATCAGGGTAGCAGAGAATCTTTCTCTGACAAACCCTTTCAGCACCCCTGAGGGGCTGCCCGACTGTCCACCATCGGAGGCAGTCGGGGGAAGATTGTCACTGTACCCAGAAGCCTGGCAACTCCTCACACAAGACAAATGGGTACGGTCCATCATATCCGAGGGTTACAAAATCCCCTTTGTCCACACCCCTGTACAAACAACCAAGTGCCTTCCAGATGTTCCACCCGGTCTAAGGGAACAAGCAGTGCCAGAAATTTCAAAACTGCTAGAAAAAAGGGCCATCCAGCCAGTCCCAGCAGACCAGCAAGGATCTGGAATTTACTCCAAGTTCCTTTTGGTACCAAAAAAGACAGGGGACTGGAGACCCATTTTGGATCTCAGCAGGTTAAACAAATCTGTTCAAAGAACGTAGTTCCGGATGGTCATGCTTCAGTCCATTCTACCCTTTTTGGGTCAGGACAATTGGATGTGCTCCATAGACCTTCAGGATGCGTACTACCATATCAAAATGGACAGGCGCTCCAGAAGGTTTCTCCGCTTCCGGCTGGGAGCCACTCAATATCAATTCAGAGCCCTGCCCTTTGGTCTCACCACAGCCCCCAGGGTGTTCACCAAATGCATGGCAGTGGTTACGGCTCACCTGAGACGGCGAGGATTCCAGGTGTTTCCATATCTAGACGACTGGCTCCTTACTGCTTCCACCAGGCATCAGCTACTGGAGCCAGGGATTATACCATCCAAACTTGCTCCGAGCTAGGTATCTCAATAAATTTTGAAAAATCTGCCTTGTCGCCTTGTCAGTTCATAACCTTTATAGGCGCAAGATTAAATACAAAAGATCTGTCCGCAAAACTTCCTCTAGACAGAGTGTCAGATATTCGCCGGCATGTGCAGGTCTTACTACAGTGCAAGAGGATACAGGCCAGATTTGTACTAAAAACGTTGGGTCTCATGGCAGCAGCAATCATACTAGTTCCCCTGGCTCATTTTCACATGAGGATTCTTCAGTGGATGCTTTTTACCCAATGGTCTTTTCAGCAACTGCCGATGTCTCACAAGATAATAATCACTCAGTCATGCAAAGACCACCTGGCTCGGTGGATGGTCTCCCCTCTAGTACTCCAGGGAAGACCGTTTGTTCTTCCTCCTCCTGTTGCCACAGTGACCACAGATTCCTCCCTGATCAGGTGGGGGGGACATTTTCAGGGCAGGACTGTCCAGGGCACTTGGCAACCTCTAGAGTACCACCTGCACATAAATGTCTTGGAGATGAGAGCGGTGCTTTTAGCGTTGCAAGCTCTTCAGGACTCTCTACCCACCGGGACTACTGCAATTCAAACAGACAATATGTCTGTAGTGTGGTACATCAACAAGCAGGGTGAAACCAAGTCCTATCCCTTATGTCGAGAAGCACTCAGACTCTGGCAGTGGGCGATCTCCTCTCAACGGTTTCTGATAGCAGCGCACATCCCCGGGAAGTCCAACGTCATAGCGGACAGGCTAAGCAGAAGTATTCTCATGCCTCATGAGTAGTCTCTCAATCAGTCAGTAGCGGACAAAATTTTCCACAGATGGAGTCAACCTTGCTGCGACCTTTTCGCAACTCCTCTCAACAGCAAGTGCAATGATTTCTTCACTCTCTTCCCTCTTCCCGGCCACTCCCCAAGAGAAGCTCTAGTTCATGATTGGCCCTGGGGTCTTCTGTATGCATTCCCACCTTTTCCCCTAATTCCCAAACTAATTCAGAAGGCGACCGCATTGGGATCCAGAATGATCCTCATTGCCCCTTACTGGCCTTGACAAATTTGGTTCCCATTCCTGCATCGTCACTTGCTGGAGCAGCCTTGGAATCTGGACCCAGTGCCAGACCTCTTGGCCCATCAGTTGGGCGGGCTGCACCGATCCCTTCAGTATCTCAACCTCACGGCTTGGTTGCTCCACTTCCAACCTTAGCCAGGCTTCCACATATTTCTCAGCCGGTGCGTGAAATCATCCTTTCTTCACACAAATCTGCCACCAGGAAGACTTATGCTAGTAAGTGGAAACTTTCTCTTTCTGGGCAGAGGCTAGGAATATAGATCCCTTTACAGTCCCTGTCCATCACATTCTAGATTTTTTAGCAGAACTTTTCAATCTGGCTCCTCGTCTGCCACCATTAGGGTCCAATTATCTGCTATTGCATATTTCCACGCTGGCCTGTCAGAAACCAGCATCATGTCCCACAAACTTTGCAAGGCCTTTCTTAAAGAGACTATTTTGCTTAGGCCCCTGGTCAGAGATCCCCCACCTCCATGGGATTTAAACTTAATTTTAGCTTCCTTGATTCTTCCCCCTTTTGAACCTGCGGCTTCCTGTTCCTTAAAAGTACTCTCCTGGAAGACTCTCTTTTTAGTATCCATCACCTCAGCTAGAAGAGTCTCGGAACTTCAAGCCCTCTGTATTCGTCCTTCTTACCTTGTGTTTCATAAGGATAGAGTTTCACTAAGGACTAATCCTTCATTTCTGCCTAAGATACCTTCCAAAACAAACCTGAATCAGGCTATTGATCTACCTGTTTTTTTTCCTAACTATTCGAACAAAGCTGAACAAAAGTTACACCAATTGGACGTTCATAGGCAATTACATTTTTATTTGGATAGGACTAAGCAAACAAGAAAATCAGACCAACTCTTCCTGTCCTATGCTGAGGGCAAACAGGGACTGCCAGTTTCTAAAGTAACCTTATCCAGGTGGTTGTCCTCTGTTATTACTTTGATTTATCGACTGAGACATAAAGAACTCCCTACTAAACCTAAAGGTCATTCCACCAGAGCGTTAGCTACTTCGGTAGCTTTTCAAGCAAGACTACCAGTGGAATCTATTTGTGCTGCAGCCACATGGGCCACTCCTCATACTTTCATTTCACATTATAAGTTGGATATGGCCTCTAGGAGTAGAGCTGATTTTGGTTCCACTGTGCTCAAGAGTCTGTTCCGATGAGCCACCCAGGACTAAGGTGCTAGGGACGCTGTCCCAACCAGCAAGAATGAAGGCGAGATAGACAACTTAACATTAAGAAGTTATGTACCTACCATAACGTTCCATGTTAGTTGTCTTCTTCTCGTCTTCTTTCTTGCGTCCCACCCTCCATCTCCCTAGCCTGGACAGACCGAGAAGAGTCCCTTTTTCAGGCCTTCTTCCTCTGGCTAATTCTTATCTGGGTTACATCCTTCCTCTGTTTTTCTACTGTAGGTAAACCTTGTAGTTTGGACAGGTGTCCTTGAAATTTTTTCTGTGGTGTTAGCTCTGCCAAACGAGATCTGGGTATCTAGCGCCAAGCATTGTGGGATATGGGGAGGCCTCGAGCCAGTAAATAGCTCTCAAGCTTTAGTAGATGGCTGAGTCGGAGCCGAGGATCGGCTCCAAACCCAACCAGCAAGAAAGAAGGCGAGAAGAAGACAACTAACATAGAACGTTATGGTAGGTACATAACTTCTTATTACAAATCAAACAGCTAGCTAAATAAACTACATGTGGGGTCTCACAAGTTGCACTTACCCTAATATCGAAAAGTTGCCCAGTATCAGGATGTTTAAAATATTTCTCTTTATTAATGCATTTACAATAGCTGCATTTACCACACAGTTTAGTTCCATACTCTGATTTATTAAAAACTCTATCTTTGGTCATACATAACCTTCTCTTCAGATTCTTCTTATTTTTAAATGAGAATTGAGGTTCATGTCCTACTAATTCACTTATTTGATTGTCTGTAGCAAGTATATTCCAATGCTCATTTATAATGTTTGTGTATTTCCTAGCATCCCTTGTGTTATCATGCAAATAATTATTCTTATGGGGTCTCTCTTTGTTGCCATAACACTATTATGAACCATTACCTCATCATAACCCCTCTCTAAAAGTTCATGGCTGGTTTTAACTAACTGTCTCTCATACTCATCGTTCTTAACACTTAATCTAGAGGCTCTAAAAAACTGGCTTTGAGCCACATTTTTAAAAACATAATTAGGATGCATGCTATTTCTATTCAGTAGTTTATTCGCATGTCATTCTTTCCTATATAGTCTAGTAGTAATTCTATCTACATCATCTTTTTCTACATATACATCTAAAAAAATGAATGCCTTTATCTGAATAATTTAAAGTAAATTTTTAAAAAATCTGATGATTCATTAATGTATTTAACAAACTCAAATAATTGTGCTGTAGTCCCTTTCCATAAAGGAAAAAGGTCATCTATGAACCTTCTATAAAATAAAATCACATCCTTAAATTGTCCTCCTGTTAAGAATTCTGACTCCCATACAGACATAACTGCATTCGCATAACTATTTGAACAGGAGCTCCCCATTGCAACACCATTCTTTTGCCAATATATTTTCTCTCTAAATAAAAAAAAATTGTTAACAAGTACGATGTTCATTAGAATCTGTATTAGTTCAGTTTTATCAATACTAAACGTCCCATTCTCTTCCATCAATGATTCAGTGAACAGAAAGGAAGGAGCACAATGAGATACAAGAGGAAGTTCCACGAGGAATCAACCAATGCTTATACAATCAAGAAAGCATTTCAGCAAGTAAGACATTAGTTGTTAATTTATCTACACATATTTTATCTAAATTTGAGCTTAATGTGTTGGAAAAAGGACTTTTATTTATATCTACTGCTGATATGAGCATTACTCATATTGTGTTTGATTTAAAGATGTTTACATGGAATTTGACTTTAAAGTCTGTGTATCAACAAACACAAGATATGCATGGTTTTTGTTTTAGAAAACCAAGTGTATTTGTACCTAAACAAACTGCTTTGATTAATGCTTTTGAACAGATATGTATTTTGGACATTTATAAAGTTTAGAATGATCAGAAATTAATTAATGCCAAAAATAAATGGCACAATTTAGATAAAGAAGAGTTTAAAGCCTTACAACAGTTAGAGAATTATGTTAATTTAATTATAAGACCAGCAGATAAAGGTGGACAGATTGTTTTAATGGATAGGTTAGATTATGATACATTAATGTATGAAATGTTGGATGATACGAACTTCTATCAAATGGTTACACCAGCACAAGTAAAAGTAATGATTCAGTCTATATACAATCAAATTAAGCATATGGAAGAAATTAAGCTTATAGATAGTGAATTGGCTAAATATTTTATTACGTTGAATCCCACTTTTCCTATAATTCAAGGCCTACCAAAGCTTCACAGGGATTCTCTTAGACCACCTATGAGGCTGATAGTTTCAGGCAATGGCTGGAGTACAGAGCCTATTTCAATATATTTAGAGAAAAGTTTAAGGTTTTTGATTAATAAGTCTATGTATATTTTAAAAGATACAGAACATTTTTTATGTCATTTATATGATTTCACGAATCAAGGAGTTATGAATGAGAATATTATGTTTGTTACAATGGATGTGGTTTCCCTATTTACCGTCATTCCAAATGAGGCAGGTATTGGAAATTTAAGAAATTTGATGGAAGAGAATGGGACGTTTGGTATTGATAAAATGAAACTAATACAGGTTCTAATGAATGTCGTACTTGTTAACAATGTTTTTTTATTTAGAGAGAAAATATATTGGCAAAATAATGGTGTTGCAATGGGGAGCTCCTGTTCAAATAGTTATGCGAATGCAGTTATGTCTGTATGGGAGTCAGAATTCTTAACAGGAGGACCATTTAAGGATGTTATTTTATTTTATAGAAGGTTATTATTTGAGTTTGTTAAATACATTAATGAATCATCAGATTTTTTTAAAATTTACTTTAAATTATTCAGATAAAGGCATTCATTTTTTAGATGTATATTTAGAAAAAGATTATGTAGATAGAATTACTACTAGACTATATAGGAAAGAATGCCATGCGAATAAACTACTGAATAGAAATAGCATGCATCCTAATTATATTTTTAAAAATGTGGCTCAAAACCAGTCTTTTGGAGCCTCTAGATTAAGTGTTAAGAACGATGAGTATGGGAGACAGTTAGTTAAAACCAGCCATGAACTTTTAGAGAGGGGTTATGATGAGGTAACGGTTCATAATAGTGTTATGGCAACAAAGAAATTAAAGGATACAAGATCAAGGCCATATTTCTCAGAGAGACCCCATAAGAATAATTATTTGCATGATAATAAGCTTAGAGTGTGCATTTTGTACACAAGGGATGTTAGGAAATACACAAACATTATAAATGAGCATTGGAATATACTTGCTACAGACAATCAAATAAGTGAATTAGTAGGACATAAACCTCAATTCTCATTTAAAAATAAGAAAAATCTGAAGAGAAGGTTATGTATGACCAAAGATAGAGTTTTTAATAAATCAGAGTATGGAACTAAACCGTGTGGTAAATGCAGCTATTGTAAATGCATTAATAAAGAGAAATATTTTAAACATCCTGATACTGGGCAACTTTTCGATATTAGGGTAAGTGCAACTTGTGAGACCCCACATGTAGTTTATTTAGCTAGCTATTTGATTTGAAATACATTTTATGTAGGTAAAATGGATCGTACTTTGAAGGAAAGAGTTAGAGAACATTTATATCACATAAAGAAAGGTAGTAGTGTTAATGCTCTAGCGAAACATGTTACAAGCATGGGTGAGCATCATACCTTTCATGTTATGGTTATAGGCAAAACATATATGAATATTAGGGAAGGTGATATTAAGTCTAGGGCAGAAGAAATGGAAGCTAAATGGATTGTAATGCTCAGAGCTAACAATGGGCATGGGCTCAATGATTGTGTGCCCATGAAACCTATGCTTAGTAAAAGAGCTCTACATAGGTAGTTCAAGTGTATTTACTGTCTGCATCTTCTTAATGATGTAATTTTTAATGGTAAATTATATTTGTTGATTTATCAAGTCAAATTTATTTTAACAGTTGTTGGTATACATTTTTGTATACTGTTTTTTAAAAAATTGTATGAAATGAACATGTCTTTTTAAGAGTTGATTGATGAAGGACATGTGATGTAAATGTATGGTATAAAAGCTGTGTTTTTTTTCTACATTTTTTCATACACCTGATGAAGCTGAGTGTGAAAGCGCTTGTATTGCAATAAAGTCAGTACTGCCGGAAATAATTTTTTGATGCTTTTTCTGCGCTTGAATTCTGGAGCCTTACCTTAGCAGCCTTTTTGTTGTGTATAATATATTCTTCTATACCATATAATCAATCCTGGATTACATAAATTGGTCAGTTCCTGTCTTCTCTTAAATCTCATTCCGCCTCTAAAATATTTTTTCTGCATATATTATTCCCACAATTTCCATTTTTTCTAAAGATCCCACTTCCAGTTCTTTTATCTGTGTTCAAATATTCACTGATTCAAATACAGTTGGTTTAAACTTTGATTTCCATTTTCTAGCAATAGCTTTTTCAGCAGTCACCAGAAAAAACAATTAACAAGGCCTTACTATGATTAAGCAATTCAGATACCATATCCTAGCTCAAAAAAACATTTCCTTAGTTACACTCATTTCCTCACTGTGTATTTCTGACAGAGTACTATAGGTAATTTTTAAAATCTGCCAACTCATTACACTCCCAAGATGTATGTTCTCAGTTATCTCTTTCTTCCCCATCGCACCTTCAACATTTGCCATCTACCTGAGGAAAAATTCTTTGGAGTCTGCTTTGGGTATAAAAATATCTATGTAAACACTTTCAAGCAAAAATCCTGAATCTTCTAGACTTTGTTGCATATTTGGGAATCATACATATGCCCTCCTATTGTTTCTTTGTGAATTGCTTATTCAGGCTCTCTTCCCAGTCTTTTCTAACCTCCTCTGATAGATTCCTATAGATCTGATGTTGTCCATTTTCATCTGATACAATGTATGGGACTGTGATCTGGCTTGGATCCAGCCTTGGTACCTTTAAACCTTTGGAAGTGGTACTCTGACTCCTCCCCTGCCCATAATTCTCCTTCCACCCTCAAAATACCTCAAATCCCATTTGCCACCTGAACCAAATGGTCATAGAGCTCTGATCTTGACATTAGTATAAGTTATTTTTGCCTTTGTATTGTACAGATATTTTGTGTTTCTCAGCTTTAGCTGTTGTGTGCACTTTTCCTTTCCTATCCATTGTTCTTTAACTGTTAGACTTAGAAGTTAAAAAGAAAAAAAAAGCGATGAAATTATTGTTAGGGCATTTTTCTGACTTTAGGAATAGTAGTTAGTTCTCTACACAGTATTCTCATCATATTTTTTTTGCGGTACGGATATTAAGGTGTGTGTGTGTTTAATACTTCTTCCTTTCTTACAGCATGTGTTCTTGTTCTAAAAACAAAAACAAGAACACTTGTCCATCTGCCTACTTAACTGAATAAACTGCTTGAAACTTCAACATGGCATCTTTATTCCTCCACACTCTAAGCTTATTATCATGCAAATAATTATTCTTATGGGGTCTCTCTGAGAAATATGGCCTTGCTCTTGTATCCCTTAATTTCTTTGTTGCCATAACACTATTATGAACCGTTACCTCATCATAGAGAGAGAGAGAGAGAGAGAGAGAGAGTCACCTAGATGTGCTAGCTAAAGTTATTTTATGTGGACTAATCCTATCTACTCTGTTACTTATCCTGCTTTGTATGTTGTTCCTTCTCGTCGGCAGATACACTGAAGGTGTATATCAACTCAAATAACAAAAAGCTAGAAAAAATGGAAGAAACTTTAAACAAATATTCAGATGAGGTGATAAAAACTGCAAAAATCAGAGTTCAAAATGAAGAAAAGGATGGCTGAGTATGAGATTGCTCAAGAAAAGATGTTTCAAAAATAATAGAATTAGAGGACAGAGCATGTAGGGAAAACTTAAAATTTCCTGCTATACCAGGGAAGCTGGAAGGAATAGACTGTATTTATTTTATGAAAGCACAAATAAGTAACTGGACTGGTATTCCACAGCAGAAGTTGTTAATTGAAAGGAAACATTGTGTGTATGCTCCAAACTAGGCCATGAGGAAGTAGCTTAGACCTTTAATAGTAAAGATGCAATCCTACCAGCAGAAAGAGTTGATTCTGTCAAAACTGTGGTGGAAGGAAAAAGTAGTAAAAGTGAGAGACAGAGTGTTTGTGGAAGATAATTACTCACTGTATACAAGACAGAATGGGAGAAAATGTATTCCACTAATCAGGGAATGCCAAAAAGGAGGCATGAGATTCAAGCTGCTGTATCCAGTTGTTGGGTCTATATTATGTCAGCAAAATGGCATTCTAGCGAATACTGTTTCGCTATCACATATAGACCAAAATTTTAAAAGAGCGAAACCCCAGTTCAGAACCATCAAAACACAACATACCACTTAACATTACAAAGTGGGGGACTTCACCCCCAGACACCCCAAACTAAATATACCAACTCTGAGATTGCACTACAGTCGGGTAAAGGGCAATATCATGGCTCAGGCCAAATGATTTCTTTCCTTGGGAAAGAAATCACTGACCTGAGCTTTCACTCTCTTCCGATTTCGGTCTATATGTGTTGGCCAAATGGCATTCGCTGTAATGCCGTTTCACTGACATGATATAGACCCCAGTTGTTTTCAGAATATTTTTTACTGGAGGCTCAAAATCATTTTTTGATGCAGAACATGCTAAGGAGGAAATACAAAGGTTTGTTCAAAAAAATGTTTCATACCAAATATTTTCATTATTTTTTTTTAGAAATCTACCCTCTTTTGTTATATTTTCCCTTCTAGGACCCCCCCCCAGATACATCCTCACTGGTGCAAATCAAATTCCAGTCCCCACCTATAAGTAATATTCCATACTGAAAGATGACTGTTTCTCCCAAAACTTCCTTAAGCTCCATAATAGCAGTTTTAGGTGGTATGTAAATGCATGCCAACCTAATTCTCTTTACTTGCCAGTAGCCCCCCTACTACCACAAATCTACCATTAGTATCTTTTAATTCCTCTTTCACTTTTGGAACTCCTTTACTAATTAATATACGTGCTCCCCTTTTCCTTTGTACTTGATATTCTGCTGAATATCCAACCTGAAATCCTTTCTTTATCAAATTCACATGCTCATTTCTTTCCAAATGTGTCTCCTGTAACATTGCTATTTGCAGTTTGCATTTGTTAATGTGATTCAGTGTTCATTCCTTTTTGTCTATACCTGTGAGACCAATCACATTCCATGATAATATGGAAAGTGTCACCATTATAAGTTATTTCTACCTATTATATATGACAGCTTTTTTAGATGTCTGATTCTAGCTTTTGTGATACATGCAGTCCATAATATTTGGTAGTTTGATCTTTTAGACAGTTTCTTATAATCTGCATTTAAAACTGTGTCACATTTTACAAGACTTTTTGTTTTAATGAAATCTCTCAAACAAAAAGAAAAATAAACGCACCCCTATAACATCTCTATAACTTGCTAACTTAATACAAAAACACAGAACTATGTACATATTCAAATACTGATGTTTAACCCTCCTAATAGGAGCAATTGTTCTAATAGACAGCCAGGAGCAGCCTTAGGTCAACTGGTACCCTAGGCAAAAGGGCTCCACTGTGCCCCCACCACACCACCTGGTGCCCCCATCCTGGTCTACCCACACCAAATAAGTACTGAAAAAGCGCCCCTACTAGAGTGCCGCCCTAGGCAGCCGCCTAGTTGGCCTATGCCTAAGGCTGGCTATGTAGACAGCTGCAGACATATACATCATCTAACTTAAAGTTTAGGTAGTCCATGCTAAGGTGCATGTTACTGCCTGTGCTCCTATTTACAGTAATTGCTGTCTGTTCTTTTTTTGTCCTTGTCCCTCCTGCCCTCCAAGTCTGAATAACAACTTACATGACATCAGAAAACATTAACTTTTAGTCTTAAAGAAACCAGTATTCTAGCTTTTTATTGCCCTTTTATCAACTTGTTTCCATGGAAACACAAGAAAAAAAGTAGCCCACAGCTGCAGAATTCTGAAGACATGATGAACATTTATTGCTAAAGGAAAACTTTTCGTTGCATTTAGTGTTGTCTTATTTACTTGTTTCCATTTTAAAACATGTTAAACAATTAAGCCACTGATCTTAATCCAGACATTCACCAATGCAAAAGTAAGAGAAAACATATATTATGATTTGTGTACTTTTGCATCCTATTCCCCACCTCAACAGCACAAAATTGCAGCCTCTTAATTTAAACATTCTTTTGTCAAACCTTTTTTTCTCTTTTTTGCATTGTAATATCTAAATTTCTTAATACTAAAAAAATGAAAGAAAAAAAGCATCTCTTTACTTTAAGATCTTTATCACATACTGTGCTTGAAAATGCTTTACTATGTAACGTGATTTATGTCTTGAAAAGTTTTATAGAAATACTGTAAAAACAGAAATTGTATTACTTATAGTTGCCTTTTCCCTTCTCTTCCTCTCTTCTCAGTGTCCATGCAAACATTAATGACATGAAGTGGGAGCAAAAGCCTTTCAGTTCCCCATGAGTTTAAAGAAATCAACAAAAGTCAATTATTTCCACTTTTTCCTATACAGCTATATGTCACAAATGAGACTGATGCTTTGTAACCTCACATTTATTCAGTAATTTCCATGTTGCTGGTCTTCTCCCTGTTCACAAACTCCCGTTCAATTCCAAGGTACCCCTGATTCTTCTGGTTAACTCCTGTGCTTTTCACTGTCTCTCAAGCATTTTCCTTTGGAAGATTGGGAAAACTTAAATGGCAAAGTCTCTCTATGAGCTTTATTATCAGAAGATTGAGAAGCAGAAACCCCCTTCTGCTTGAAGGCACACTTTTGTATTTCTTCCATAACCTGTTCTACATCAAAACATGACTTTGGTCCTCCAGGAAAAATATTCTGAAGACAGCTGGATGTAGCAGCTTGAATCTCACACCTGCCTCTCGACAGTCTCTGATTGCTGGAATAATTTACTTCTCTTCTGTGTGTGTACAGTGAATAATTATTTTCCACAAACACTCTACTGCCGCCAACTTTTAATACTTTGCCTTTCTTTCACAGATTTGTCAGGATCAACTCTTTTAGCTTGTAGGATTGCATTTTTACTAATGCATGTCTTGGCTGCTTTCTCATGACCAGGTCTGGAGCATCCACACAATGGGCCCTTTCAATTATTAGTATAGTAAGTGGATCCCACCCCAAATTATCACTAGGGAACAAGTTCTAGATGCACTGTCTAAGGCCAAAAACACTGCATCAGTCAGTGGTCCCCAATAACATCCAAGGATGCCTCCTAAATAGCCTGAAACATGTCATAGCCTCCAGATGGGAATGGAGAACTGCAGCTCTCATCTCTCTGCCCAAGGGAGGGCCATCATTGGACCCCAGGAACTACAGACCCATAGGTGTGACTAATGTCATGCAAAGCCATGGAAAGAGTTATCATGGAAATGATTAATAAGGACATAGAAAACCATCAGACTCTGGACCCAACCCTGTTTGAGTTTGTCAAGGGGAGATCATGTCTGCTTAGCCTGCTGGACTTCTTTGGGAAGGTTGCAAGGCAGTGGATGAGGGCAAAACAGTGCATGCTGCCTATTTTGACCTGGCTAAATCATTTGATACTATACCCCACCTGGGCATTGTAAACAAATTCACGGATATAGGCTTAAAACCATATGTTAGACACTGGATAGCCTGTTTGCTCTCTGATAGGACCCAGGAAGTTAGGCTAAGGGAGCTCACCTAAGAGCTTGGTCACCAGTGGAGTACCTCAGGGCTCTGTGCTGGATCCACTCCTTTTGGCATCTGCTTCTCAGAAGTCAAGGCCAATGTCAAGATCTTTTGGCTGATCAAGTGTGCAGATGACTGCAAATTTGGAACAGTCACAGAATCCCCTCAAGACACTAACATCCTACAGGAAGGACTAACACAGACAAATGACAGGTGCCAAACCACAAGTTAAAACTCAATGTCAAGAAATGTATTTTGGGGAAGTCAGCCACCCTAGGAAATTACTTCATCAATAATACACCCCTAAGAGTAAAACCAGTAGCCAGGGACTTGGGTACAAATGTAGATAGTAATCTGGCTTTCGACTAATATATTTCTAAGACAGTAAGGAAATCATTCTATGGTGCTCAACTTATAAGCAACATATACTGATTTCCTTCAAACACATGGCATCTGGGTCCAAGCAAGTCATCATTGCACTATGTTCAGCACAAATCAAGGCCATCATTCAGCACAACGCCCCCTTTGGTATATACCTGACCAGGCACATGCAACAACTGAAACATTCACAAACGTTCCTCACAAAAAGATTACAGGGTGTAAGCAGCATGTCCTGTACAGATTGCCTCAAAGCCCTGTTGACACTCTTGTTTCCTACAGACTTTTGAGAAGTGATCTATGCCTGGCATACAAGACATCTGTAGATCCCACTCTGATAGACCTTTTGCATGTTCACAAAAGTAGTAGTTTCAGAATTACTCGATCTAGGGATTTAAACTTATTTTACGACATAAATAGGGCACATTGGAGGGACAGGTATGTGTCTCTAAGAATTATCCTTCTCTGGAACAGGGTTCCCATCTTTGTGAAACAGAGCTCTTCCTTAACCCTATTCAAGAGAAACCAGGACCACTGAGTGGGAAAAATGGAAATACACTTTGGGTCTAGCACCTATGTCTGTAATGATCAGAGACAGCTTGTAAATCTTGCCCTAGGTTAGATATGCCCCTTAAAGTAACACCTAAGACGCATAAAATTGGAGGATATAATTGAGATGCTTTGCTGTGCTTATAAAACACCAGTGTCGTTAGCCTAGTATGCACCTGTGAACGTGTGTGTTTGTGTGTGTGTGTGTGTGTGTGTGTGTGTGTGTGTGTGTGTGTGTGTGTGTGCGTGTGTGTGTGTGTGTGTGTGTGTGTGTGTGTGTGTGTGTGTGTGTGGCTGTCCTTAGAAGTACTTTGTCCAAAGTTCTAGATTGCCTTAATATGCTTTTATTAAAAAAAATGTATATGTTTACATATTTGCTCCTACCTTTTTTGGCTTTGAAGTTATTTATCACATTTTTAGCAATTTAGGTTGTATATAGGAAGATACTGTATATGATAAAAATTATTTTCTTTCTGCTAATGAGCTACATCTTGAACTTGTTTTTATGTAAATTAATGCAGCTGGCTTTTAACTACCTCACAAAAACAACCGTGATGAAATATTATCTGAATGATATTTTCTTTAGATTTTGACAGGTGAAGACTGGAACTCTGTGATGTATGATGGAATCAAAGCTTATGGAGGACCTTCCTTCCCTGGTATGCTGGTGTGCATTTACTTCATCATCCTGTTCATCTGTGGAAACTGTATCCTTTCAATATATGTCAGAAAGAGTCAAGGTTTTGTTTCTTTATAACATTGACTTTGAGTTTTGTCATATCTAATATTGTAATTTGGAGAGGTTGAGCTCTCACACTCTTTACTGAGTTAATACTTTAGTTTTCTTTCCTGTACCATCTTGCAAAGTTATTAGCTTGAGAACATCATTTTAGAAGGCAGAGAAAGGATTTACGTAATAAGACAGAGGTGTTATCTGTCATCATTTTGAAAACACCAGTGAATTGTGGTGTTTTGAGTGTTACCAGTCTGTGTGTATGAACTTATAGCTAAGTTATTTCAAAGGAGGTTGTTGCCCAGATATGCCACCTTTTGTACATGCTGAGAGAATCCTCACGTAATTTTCTTTCCAGAAAGGAAAATAAATACTTGTCATAATCAGTGTTAGATTTTACAGGAACTGATGAAAAACAGACAAACTAGTGGTCTTAAAACTTTGTTGATAAACTCAGTCATGTAATTTCCAAAAATCATGAAACCCAGGTAGTATTCCAAAGCAACAAGCCAGTTCGTCACAGACAAACAGTCCTCAGTAACAAAAAAATCAGAACTATTTTAACAATGTTAAACATATCAGCTTTTACATACTTAGAAGTACATGTGGAAAATATACATATTTAATGTTAAACCAGCCTGTTCATGGCAAACAATATAAACAGGGCCGTGAAAGTGCATTTTAGAACAGCAAGTACTCACCCCCACACACTACTACTGATTAGATCAAGCTAAATCCTAGTTAAGGAAAACACTACCTGTTTATTTGCAACCCACATTCCAAGATCAGGTATTAAGAAAAGCATAACATATACATAAAAGGATATACATAAAAAGACTTTTAACTAAAATCGCGTATGGCTAACTAATGCAATAAATCCATCATCAGGTCTGTGGCAAGAACTAAAATAAAGAAAAACACATAACTAACCGTAAACATAATCAAACTAGAACACTATAAATATAAAAATGCATCTGTCTAATAATATCTAGTAAATATCCATCCATGTATGTTAATGCGCATAAAAAACAAAGTTGTTAACAGCTCAGAAAAATGTCAGTGTTTTGCAAAAAAAAAAAAAAAAAAAAAAAAAATGTCATGACAATCTTCATGTGTACAGCCCCCAAAACATGTTTATACAGTGAAAACTAGTAGAAAAACCACAAAAATACAGAATACAATGGGTGAAGTAAACTAGTAATGTATAAAAGTGTGCAGGTGTGTGCATAAGTGTTCATGAACATCCACCAGTATTGTAGATGAGGGAATTATACCAATACTATGTGGTAATGGCAGCATAAAAAAATATTTGCTTTGAATTTACCATTTAAACCTCTGGTGTGATGCAAAAAGTCTAATCAAAGCAGAATGCAGGTTAAAGTAAGTAAATATATGTATGTATATAAATATACATATGTGTATGTATATATATATATATATATATATATATATATATATATATATATATATATGTGTGTGTGTGTGTGTGTGTGTGACTACTTCTTTTTAACAAAAGCAATTTCTCCGAACAGCAGTTTGCCGAAAACTCAGTAGTTCGAAGTCTCAGTTTGCCGATGTTCATTTTAGCAAAGTGCTTAATTCACAGCTGGTAGTATAAGAAGTAGTAGTGTACAGTGTTTATGTACCTTCTCGTCTACCATACCAACTCTCTGACATGAAGGATATGTGGGTAATGTTTGAAGGTAAGAGCATACGAAAATTAATTTTAGAGCACCTTAGCATTTAAATGGTGGTTGCACTATAGTTAAGGTTGTGAAATCCATCATTGTTGTTAATGTAGTGCGATCTCAGGGTTGGTATATATAATTTGCAGGGGGTGTGGGGGCACATCCCCCCACATGGGGGAGTGCCAAGCCCCCCCTGCAGAAATGTTAAGAAACGTATGCCTATAATGTTTGACTTGGCGTCTTTTTGCTGTTTTGTGGTTCGGTAATGTCAGACTCAGATTACTGAGTTTTCGGCAAACTACGCTTGGTTAACTGCTGTTCAGAGAAATGTGCTTTTTTTAAAAAGAAGTACACTCATATTTATATACACATTTTACACATCATTTTATTACTATTTAGTATATTTTTAGTACATAAAAATATTCCTCAAAAAAATTCTCTAAAAAAACCTTTACAGATTCTGTGGCAGCTTATATAAATTCAACACACTGTTAATAAATAGTCCTGGTTTTCTGAATGCATTTAATTTCATCCAACACACCATTAATGTCCCCTTTAAGCTCATTCATCTCCACACAGTCCAGAATGCTAAATTTAAAACCAGAATGTCTGGGGTGTTCTGATAAGGGTTTTGATAGGGCGTTCCTCTGGCATTTACGTCTGATGTCAGAAGGATGACCTGAAATCCTCCTTTTCAGTTTATTCATAGTTTTATCTGCATAAAATGAATGTCAGTCATTACACATGGCCCTGTATACAACTTTTTTCGGTATTACAGTTACCACCTGCTAAAGATTTCACCATGTTTTTAAGATAGGGATACTCAAGTGAATCACACTCCATCAAATATTCACAGAAAGTGCAGTTAGGTGGCCCACAGATTTAATGGTCATGTCATCATGGTGTTCCTTATTTTTCTTTTCCACATAGCTAGGTTTGCTTCTGCTCTTTTTATATACAAAAGTAGGGTGATCTAAAACCCTTACAGGCTGCTCAGTTCTCCTTAACAATGGCTTTAATTGTATTGAAATCCCAGGTATAAGTTAAAATGCAACTGTCTGTACTTGTCTCTTCTTTTGGGTTAGGGTGTCCTCATTCCATAATTCTACCAATAGGCCTATTCCACATAGGGTCATTGTTAGTTTTAGAATCTCTAATGGGATCCAGGATCATGTGTAACATGTTTGATTAATATATTCTGGTTAAGAAATTATTTTGAAGATCATTCATATTTTTGAGAAAGGGGTCAGATTGTTGGTAATGCATGCCAATTTGTAGCCTTGTGATGTTATTACATTGTGCTTAGTTTTTACTGGATGCATGTTATCTCTGTGAAGTAAGTAGTTCACTCTTGTTGGTTTCCTGTATACATTGCTAATTAATTTTCCTCTGTCTTTATCAATACTGACAGTCATATCAAGGAACTGCACTGACTCCGTGTGATGGAAGTGGTACATTTCAGGAAGTAGGTAGAATTATTGATGTAATGGATAAACTCAGTAAGTTTTGATTTCTCACCTTACCAGACTATGAATACATCACCAATAAAGTGAAGATTGCTGGTTATAAAACTCTGGTATTCACTTTGAAGTGCAAATTCCTCCTCCTACTTGTTTAAGGCTACATTGGCCAGGTTAGGGGCCATAGCCGTACGCATGGCTATCCCCCTCATCTGTTTGTAAACCTGGCCATTGAAAGTGAAAAAAAAATTGTAACAACACCAAGCTTATTAGCTTTTCCAAGTGTTCAGTTTGCCCTTGTGTCACATTATTTCTGCTAATAGCCTCTGTAGCTGCTTCAGTACAGTACATGTGTGGTAACACACAGTGAACTGCAACTGAACAGCAGCATTAGTATTTAAGGATGTGTGGGCACAAAAAAAAAGAGGGAGAAAGTATGACACAGCTGGCAAGCAAAAAAAAAAAAAAGAAGACAGCAAAGACAGTACATGTCTTTGGAATTAGATCTCTTACTTTTAAGCTTGTCAAAAAGTAATTTATGTTAATATTTAAGATGAATAGCTTCAGAGACCTCCTTGGCCCCTGACAACATAGGTTCATAGGTGTGTACTAGGCTAATGGCCCTGGAGCCTTTACAAGCCTAGCCCATAGGATTACCGTGGCATCGTGCCACCCGACCTTAGTTCCCAGTGCCTCTGTCGAGTAGAGTCACTGGAGTGATCCCCGGGGATAATTTTCTATTTCCCATCCACTCATCAAAATTTCTCTTGAAGAGGGCCAGTGAGGTGTTCTGTTTGAAATGTATGGGAAGTCTATTCCATAGCATGGGCAGTCTCTGGGTTATGAACCTGTCCCTCCAGCATGTTCTGTTGATTGTGGTAATGAGGTAGAGGTCTCTGGAGTTTGTGGTGCAGAGGGATTGGGATTTCTTTAGATGTAACATTTCTAACAGAGCTGGGTCAGACATGGCTTTGTAAATCAGAGATCACCTCTAAGTAGACGATATGAGACAGAGAATAGTTGGAGTTCTTTGAGTCTGTCCATATAGGACAAGTGTTTAAGGGCTAAGATCCTCTTTGTGAGGTACTTTTGCGGCCTCTCCAGTTGTTGCAGGTGTCCAGTGAGGTACATGCCAAATGGGACATTGTACTCGATGATTGGCCTAATGAGGGAAGAGTAGAGGGAGACAATGACTTCTTTCTTCCTGAATGCAAAACCCTTAGTAATGAGAGGTGACACATAGAAGGACTTTCTGACTACAGTGGCAATGTGGTGGTCAAAAGAGAGGTTGCTGTCAGCCTGTGTTCCCAGATTTCTTATAACACCTTCTGTGTTCAGTGGACTACCATCGATGTGG
The DNA here is from genome assembly GCF_019279795.1 of Protopterus annectens. NCBI lineage: Eukaryota > Metazoa > Chordata > Ceratodontiformes > Protopteridae > Protopterus > Protopterus annectens. The sequence goes on from NC_056745.1 coordinate 136,752,904, forward strand.
TAATTCATGGGAACTGTTTTTTTCTGAAAGAGGATGACAACGCATTTTTGGCATTGATTTTAAGGCCATGGTTCTGACACCAGTTGTTGGTCTCATTGAGGCCTTTCTGTAGGATGTCAACATCACTTTAGGAGTTAATAATAGCTCCCAACTTGCAATTGCCTGCGAACTTTGTCAGCCAGAGTCCCCTTGTGTTGGCTTGGACTTCAGAGAAGTAGATACCAAATAAGAGAGGACCCAGACCCGAACCCTGTGGGACTCCACTTGTGACTGGTCTGCAGTCTGACTTGGAGTCAGCTACTTTCACATTGTGACTGGTCTGCAGTCTGACCTGGAGTCAGCTACTTTCACACTGGGTTCTATCTGTGAGCCAGTTTGGAACCCACCTAGTGATGTACGGGTTGATGCCTAGCTTAGGGAGTTTTCTATGATTCCTGAGTGGGGAGTGGTATCAAAGGCCTTGGCCAGATCAAGGTAAGTTGTATTATGCACCTTGCCGTCATCCACAGCTCTGGTGAATGACTTAGAGAAGTCGACCAGGTTGAGCAGGCATGATGTACCCTTCACAAAACCAAACTGTGTGGGATCCAGGGATTGGAGATTCCTTATATCCTTGTTTATTAGGGCCATGATGATGTGTTCCTTAGCTTTGCATATCAGACTCGTCAGGCTAATGGGGCGATAGTTCCTAGGGTCTGTAATCGCTCCTCCTTTGTGGAGAGGGATGACTGTATACACAGCAGCATAAGGTTGCATTTAGCCATCACAAACATATACCCCAAAAGCAAACATTGAAATATACTTCCTTGTGTTGCCTTCTTCTGAAATAACCTTTCTTGGCTGAATCGGGTAGTAGATGATTTAAATGTCATTCATTTCGAAGAAGTGCACAAACCTTTGCAGTTTGCTCTACTACCAGAGGTTTCAGACAACTATGCAGCCCTCTGCAATATACACAGTAGCCTGATTTGTTATTTGTTAATAACAGATATGTACTCTCAGGCTAAGTTATTCAGACATGCTTACTGGTATTGCCTCCTTGTGAAGTAGCCTGCCTGGTTTGATTCAGGTTATAGCCAAGTCAGGTTGTGGCTTGAGTATAATCTTTAATACTTTGTCCAGTCCTTTCATTCAGTCATTCTGTGATTCCTGCTTTATCCTGTTCAGGATTGCAGTGGAGCTTGGGCTTATCCTGACAGTTAGTGGGCTTAAGGTAGAGAACTAATCCATGATGAAATGCCATTCTGTCAAAAGACACACATGCAGAAACATACTCACACACACACACACACACACACACACACACACACACACACACACACACACACACACACACACACACACACACACACACGCATACATCCACACACACATATGTACAGAATTGCTGTACTTTCTAACAGATTAGTTTATCTTTTAAATGTTGAAGGAAACTGAATCACCCAGCAAAACCCATGTGGGTGCAGGGATGATGTGCAGACTCCATACAGAAGGCACCCTTTAAGGAAAATGAACTAGAGAACCAAGAACTAGGAGGAAGCAACATTAATGGCTGCACCACGCTTGTATCCCCTATCCAGTTCTGTAATTTCATCACTATGTCTAACTTGCCATGTGCACTGGTCAGTATATTAATATCTGAAACAAATACTCATGTATGCAATTAAAGAGATAGGCTTGTATTCTAGTAAAGTCAAGACTCACGACTCTAAACAGAATATGCTTATGCAAACAGCAAAAACAAGTCTGACTACAATTTGAAAATCATCTGGACAGCTGCATGGAAGTGGCAGATATGTATAGGTTCAATGTAAGAGCCTAGATTAAACTTTTTGGCAAAAAGCTTGATTTATGATTTATTACTGTTAAGCCCTAAAGGCATATGTGTTATGGATAATCATTATTTTTTTCAGAAAGGGAAGAGGAAACCTGCAATAGTATGTTAGCCCTTCCTTTACCACACTCCAACAGATATCCTGCTGAATGTCTTCTTGGCCATCGCTGTGGACAACCTGGCAGATGCAGAAAGTTTAACTTCTGCTCAAAAGGAAGAGGAAGAAGAAAAAGAACGCAAAAAATTGGCCAGGTATGCCTCTTGGTTATCGCTGGATTTTTACACTTCTGATGTCTTAGTTATTTGATGAAAGAAGCTAGGTCAAAAACGTTGCAATGTCACCACAGAAGTATTGTACCTATGTGCATATATTGCACTTTTATTTGTATATGCATTAACTGGGTTAGTGGGCTGCTCAAATTACCCTTTTCAGCTATTATCTAATCTGCAGGCATACAAGGATAGTACACACAACAGTTGAACAGTGTAAAGTATTTACAATATTTGAAGCTGAGTAATAAATTTAAATTCATTCTGCAGCAAACTTAGAGATGGTTTTGGTTGTTGATAGGTTATACTAGGTCTGAGTTGTTGAGGTAAAGTAACAAAATTCTGTTAAAGGGGTAAATATACAATGAAGAGGTTACAAAAAAGACAAAATAAAGAACAGGAGAAATGTTTGTGTTGCAGTTACATTCTGTAGAAAACCAAACAAATATTGCCTTCCAAACCAAATCTTAGAGGTGAATCCCCTTCCCGTGGTTGGGGAAGCAACTCAAAAGGTTTTACATTTTATAGAACTAAATAAGTAGTATTTAAGAGACAGTTTAAAAGTAGTTATGTCTGGACTATAATGAATTTCCATAAAAACGCTGTACCATACTGCAGGATCATATTTGTGGAAGGCTATTTAAGTGGTACTGAGGGTGAAAAGTGGTCATTGTAAGGAGATAGTATGCAGAGATAGTATGCAGATTACTACAGCAGAATGAGTAGGAGGTTGTGGATATGTTCAGGAGGAGAACAAGACAGGAGGAGCAAAAGTTTAAGAAGCGTAATTTATAAAGGTTAACAAGAAAAGAAAGCTATTCTTAAATTACTCAGAAGTGTGTTAATTAAGATAAGAAGGTTGCAGCCATGTGTGTGCTATCTGTCAGGATAGTAAAACAACATATTTCATTTAGTGTTTGCAAAAGGAATGTGTTTTAGGAATGTTATAATGTTACTACATATAGTGTGTATTCAAGATTTGGGATGCTTCTGTTTTGAGCTGTTGATTATCTGGTTTCAGAACAGAGAATGCTTGAATTATTGAAGAATTTGAGTTATGAAAGATTTTGTCCTGCCCATGCAATGACCCTGCTTAACATAATTTTTCATTTCCTATAAAATTACTCCCCTCTATGTCCCAAATTAATATACCTTCCCTATTTTAAAATGTTGTATCCCTATTCTCATACATTCTCTGCTGCTCCTTTAAAATCTGCTAACGGTTCCTTTGTTTCCTAAGCTTCTAACATGTCAATGGTTCACTGGACATTTTTTACACAAGGCTTTAATTCTCCTGTTTACATCACTGGTCTTAAATAACCTTCTGCTCCCATTGCTTCCTTCTACCCTGTTGACCTCTATCTGTTCTCAATATTTATGTATAATTTGTACAGTTTTATGCATAATTTTATTATGTTGCCCTTTGCTAGCTACATCTGTCACTATCATACCTTGTACCATGTATGCTTACTTTTTGATTCAACTTCCTCATAGTAATTAAGTTTGTACAGTTTTAGTATGCTGTCTTTTGCTCGTTGCATCTGTCACTATCATACATTATATTGTATTATGCTTAGTTCTTGTTTTAATTAAGTATGGTCATGTAAAGTAGTCTCTGTATTCTCTTGGCATTTGTATTAGTGTTTGGAGCTTTTCTCCTCGGGTTTCCTCTGAAAAAGGGCTTTTTGCCCAGTTGGACTAACCCTTTTAACAAATGTAAAATAAATAAATAAATTTTGTTGAGGATTGTATTAATGTGAAGGATGAAATTAAAGTAGTGGACCAGTAGTATTCCAAAGAGCTTATGGTACTCAAACCATTATCTGTTAACAGTTGATGGGATTAGCAAAGGTATCCAAGATAAAAAGAGAGCAGTTATTAGAAGAATACTGGAAAGTCTTTTTCAGATGCCAAACATTATAGATTTAGTTTGGTTAGAGTTAGAAGTTAGTTTGTATTGAGAAAACCAGGTAGGGGGATGTTTTAAATGATTGTGTAGTTATTTAGTGGAGTTGTCAGTGTAATATACCATACTTATGTGATGAGTTTAGATGGGAGTGAACTAATAAATACAGAGAATTGTTTAAAGATAAGCGCAGAAACATAAGGGGACTCTGGAAGTAAAAAAAAAAAAAACAGTGAAGAGAGTATATTATTGAGTCAGAGTTTCAACAGTTTGTTGTATAGGAAACTAGAACATCTTATGATGTCAGAATTGATATATGGGTTCCCTATAACTCCTTGAGAATTCAACATTTCAAAGTGAAAAAAGTTGGTAGAGCTCATAGGAAGTCAGTTTTTTTCAGCACGGGATTGTGGTACAGTGAGGATCAGGGAATTCACCCTTTCTCTTCTGTATTGGGATCTCAAAGATGGTGTGAATAATAAGCAGGGTGAGACTTCCAAGATGGCTGCACATTGAGTAACAGTCTAATTCTAACTCTCCCAGTCTGAAAACAGAAACTCAGCAGAGAATGCCAGTAGACTTGAGTTTATGGATAAATTTCAGGAACTGGCTAGTAAGCGTACTGCCTGGATGCCAGGAAAAAAGAAATACGGAGACTTGGAAAAAAATCAGCTACTAAAATTGAGGAAGAAACATTAACTGGGGAAACATCTGCAGCTGTTCAGCAAAGAGCAATGTAACCTCCAGACATGAGGAAGATATAAGACAACTGTACACAGACCTGGTTAAAATAAATGAAATACTGATGGAGTCAAATCAAGCAAAAAAAGGCTGGAAAAATGTAAAGAAGGTTTAAACAAATATTCAAATGAGGTGATACAGCTGCAAAAATCAGAGGTCAAAATGAACAAAAGGCTGGCTGAATATGAGACTGCTGAAGAAGAGCTGTTTCAAAAAATTATAGAATTAGAGGACATAGGACATAGGGAAAACCTGAGATTTTCAGCTATACCAGAGAAGCTGGAAGGAACAGACTGCATTCATTTTATGACAGCACAAATTAGCAACTGGACTGGTTTTCTACATCAGGAGTTGTTAGTTGAAAGGGTACATCATGTGTATGCTCCAAAACTGGCTATGAGAAAGCAACCTAGACCTTTAATAGTAAAGATGTAATCCTACCTGCAGAAGGAGTTGATTTTGACAAAACTGTGGCAGAAGGACAAAGTATTAAAAGTGGGAGAGGGCAGAGTGTTCGTAGAGACTGATTACTTATTGTACACTAGGCAGAAGAGAAGCAAATTTATTTCACTATTCAGGGAATGTCGAGACACAGGTGTGAGATTCAAACTGTGGTACCCAAATGTCTTCAAAGTATTCTTCCCTGGAGGTAAAAAATAATTTTTGATGAAGTACATGCTAAGGAAGAAATACAAAAGTTTGTCCAACAAAAAGTAAAACAGAAAGAGATTCTGCATTTTGTTCTTCTTGTAATTAAGACCACAGAGAGACTGTACCTGTGAAACTTTTTTAATGTTTCAATGGAAAATGTTGGAGTGAAGGAAGAGAGCATGAGAGTTGACTAGAAGAACCGAGAGTATGTTGGAAATTAAGCAGAGACAGGATTTGAGAGCTGAAGATGAACAGTAATAAAACCAGTAGCTTAATGTGGGATTACAATGCAGTAATTATATGTGTGAAATATAACAGAACAAGAAAATCTGGAAATATTGGACTTTTTTCACAATTGTTGGACTTGTGGGGACTCTAAAGCATGTGCCCTACTTCATGTCATTAATGTTCAAGGCTCTGGCTGGATTTAAACACTTTCAGAAATGTGGCCATAAAATACCCTTTTCTGACACGCACTCTTTATGTGTTAATGTTTGGGCCCCATTAATCTTCAGGAGGATTGCTCTATTTGCCACTCCTTTAGCCCTATAGCTCTTGTCGAGCAGAAAAATAAACTAATCTTCAAAGGCCTGCTTCTGTCTTCTTTCAGCAAGGAGTTATTTGGAGCTAGTTCTCCTAAGGAGAAATTAAAAAGCAAATCTGATTTTTGTAGTCCTTGTCCATCTCCTTCTTCATCTTCCAAAGTTTCTGAGAAAATGAAGATAATAAGTTTGTCGGTGCCGACACCTCCATCACCTCAGAGTTCATAAAAGACTAAAACTTTGGATGTTATGTGATCCTATTTCGCCTACATTCTGTACTGATGGGCTCGGAGCCGATCCTCGGCTCTGACTCGGCACGCTATGCTATAGAGCGAAGCCTCTTATTGGCTGAGCTATTTTCTATCCCAGGATGCACCACCACTAATCCCCCAGATCTCGTTTGCCGCTTACAAGGACGTGGTCTCAAACTTGGCTGAGCTAAGTGCTGTTTTCTTAAAGTTTTCCTGTCAAGAAATTCTTTATTTCTTAACCAAAAGCTGTTTTAACAGCTATCATTGTGTTTCTGTGTGTTTTTGAAAATATTTTGTGGAGAATTTGTGTGATTGATTAGGGAAAGGTTTCCGTTTAAGTTAGAGGGGCCTTCCCCTATTCCTTAGCGAGTTTTCTTATTTTTAGGGAGGTCAAGTACCTGTTTTAGTTAGAGGGTTCTTGGCCCTCCTTTTTGGTGTTTGTTGTACTTGTTATGTTTGGTTTCTTAAAAAAAAAAAAAAAAAAAAATGAGGATTTATTGTTGTTAAAATCTTTGTTTTTTGACATAGATAGTGTTTTTTTTTTTCCACTGTTATAGTGAGTGTTTTACAGGCAGTATGTCCAAAGAACATAGACCCTCAGGATTCAAGAAGTGCACGAGGTGCAATTATAAAATGTCCATAACTGATGATCACTCCTCGTGCGTATACTGTTTAGGCGCCAAGCACCTACAGGAGTCTTGCAGCGTGTGTCATGCCTTTTCCTCTAGGGGCCTCCAAGAGAGGAAGAATAAATTGATCTTGAAAGGGCTGATCAAACCCTCCTTCGAGGAGGCCTTATCTTCCTCTCCAACTAAGAAAAAGAAAGCGTCGGCTCCGACCAGCCCGTCGGAACCGACTATTAAGAAATCTAGGCAGGCTTCTCCATCGGCTCCACAGACTTCGGAGCCGAGGGCGGAACGGTCTGCCTCGACGCCTCCAGTCTGGACTCCTCTGGTTTTGGAGCCGATGACTGGGGCTTCGAGAGGCGGGTCACCTTCATCGGCTCCACTGATTTTGGAGCCGATGAGGGTTGCCGGCTCAGACTCTTCCCCTTCGGCGCCGAAGCCCTTCTCGGCACCGAGGGAAATTGTTTTAGAATCTCCCTCGGCACGGATACTGGTCGAGTCTATTCGGAGCCGGTCCCCCAGTCCTTTGGAGCCGATGGAGAAGTCGGTTCGGACCTGATCGGTTTCCTCCCGATCTTCCAAGATGTCGGATTCGGACATCGACAGGGTGCTCCTAAGACTGTTTCAGTCTCCTGTATTCCAAAAATTAGTTTCGGCTCCAGCCCATTCGGCTTCGGACCCGTGACCCACCCTGTAGTTCTGGTTCCTCCCTCAACAGCCTCGGCACTGTTGGAGCCTGTGCTGGTGGAGCCGATGGAGGTTTTCGGGTCGGCCCCAACCCTTACTCCAACCCCAGCTCTCGAGTCGGAGTTCGGTACATGGACCTCCTCTGTCGGCCCCGGGGGGGACGCTTCGGGACCGATGTTTTCGGTTCCGAGCCTTCCTCTCGGTGCGTCGGCTGCGGGGGTACCGTCTACTGTTGTGGCCACGGGGGTTGGACCTTCCCAGGATTCTGGTGGTCCGGCTTTCAGGGCCATGAGGAGTGCGTTGGCCAAATCTTCTTTGGCTACCTCCACGGTCTCACCAGCACCTTCCCTACATACGGAGACTGGGTCTTTGGTAGTCCCCCTGTCCTTAGACAGCGGAGCCCCGGGGCCTGAAGTCACCCCCACTGGGGGTTCCCCCCCTCCTGGAGGTCCCTCTGAAGCTTCTTCAGAGGAACCCCCAAGGAAAAGAGCGTGCAAGAGGAAGCACGTCGACTCCCCCGATGAGTCTCTCACGTCAGACACTGATCTTGATGATGCGGAGGGGTCCCCTAAGTCGTCCTCAGATGATGTCTCCTTTGCAGACATCTTGGAAGCCCTCAAACAACGAGGCGGCTGGCATTCCAAACCCCCTTCTGCTGACGAGTCAGTGTTCCTTAAGGCCTTCGGGGCTCAGCCCTCCGCCTCCTGGGTGTCTCCACCCTTCGACGAGCTCCTAGATTTGATCTGTCGAAGGGCGTGGGAACATCCAGACTCCGTGGAACCGGTGCCTGCTCGCCCAAATAAGTTCCTATCAGCACCCCCAGAGAAGGAGTTTTTGACCAAAGGTGTGGCTGTAGATGCCTTGGTGGTGGCATCTGCTACCCAACAAAATGTAGCAGAGGCTTCGACGTCCGTCCATCCTCCTAATAAGGAGTCTAGGAGCATGGATCGGTACGGGAAGCGCACCCTCAGTTCAGTGGCCTTTACCTTAAGGTCCCTGAACTATTTAACGCACTTCACCAGATTTCAGAGGGATCTGATCAAGGAGCTTTCAGATACCCTCTTGGGTAACCTACCTGAGCAACTGGCCCAGACGGTTGGCTGTCAGTTGGCTACACTGTCGTCAATATCAAACTCGTCCATGAGGCTCATTTCATATGCGGCTGAGGGGGCGAGTAGAGTGGCGGGTACAGGTATTGCTCTACGGAGGCAAGCCTGGCTCCGCCTGTGTCATTTTGCGGAAGCCTTTAAGTCTTCCTTTGCCGACGCTCCCTTTGATGGGTCCTCTTTGTTTGGACCCAAGGTAAAGGACACATTGACCCGCTGCGAGCAAGAAGGTAAGACTTTGACTGCCGTAGGGGCACGATTTTCCACTCCCTTTCGGCCTTATCCCAAGGCTAAAAGAGGAGGGAAAATGTGGTTCTGTAGATCCCAGAAGTCTTATCCCTCGCAGCAGGACGATCCCCCTTCTAGAGGCAGAGGAGGGGAAATTTTTCTGGAAGACGCCGTCCCAGAGGCGGCAGAGGCCCCCGCAACACTGGAGACCGCGAGTCCTTTCGTGGCTCTTCAGCCTTCCACAATCCCTGAAGGATTGCCCGACTGTGCAGCTCCGGAGCCAGTCGGGGGTCATTTTTCGAGGCACCTAAAAGCCTGGGAAGGTATCACTCAGGACCGATGGGTGCTTCGAATTATCGCTGGAGGTTACGCCATGCCCTTTTCTCACTCCCCACCTCCGTCCAAGAAAATCCCGGACCCGCCACCCAGTCAACGGGAAATTGCAGCCTTAGAAGTCTCAAAGCTGCTACAAAAAGGAGTCATCCAACCAGTCCCCGCAGACCAGATCGGATTAGGGACTTACTCAAGATTCTTTTTGGTGCCAAAAAAGACCGGGGACTTGAGGCCCATTTTGGATCTCAGCATTCTAAATCGTTCAGTCAAAAAGTCCAAGTTCTGAATGGTCACCTTACAATCCATTCTCCCACTGCTGGAGAAAGGTGTTTGGATGTGCTCCATAGATCTCAAGGACGCCTATTACCACATCCTGGTAGATCAGGTGTCCAGGAGACATTTGCGTTTCAGCCTGGGAGACAGTCATTTTCAGTTCCGCGCGCTGCCCTTTGATCTCACCACAGCCCCCAGGGTGTTCACCAAATGTTTGGTGGTCGTGACTGCTCACCTGAGGAGTCTAGGATTCCAGGTGTTTCCGTATCTGGACGACTGGCTCCTAACTGCCACCTCCAGGCATCTACTATTGCAGAACCTACAAGCCACAATATCACAAGGCACTTCCCTTGGAATCACCTTCAATTGGCCAAAGTCTGTGTTGCTGCCATCTCAGCGCATAACATTCATCGGAGTAGAGATAGACTCAAACCGAATGCGGGTCTATCTTCCTACAGAAAGGATACAAACTATACAGGTTCAAGTCCGAGCCTTGTTTCTCAGATCCAAAGCTCCAGCCAGGATGGTCCTGCAGCTATTGGGATCTATGTCGGCCACTGTTCTTCTAGTCCCCCTAGCAAGATTGCATATGAGAATTCTCCAGTGGCTTCTTTCGACACAGTGGTCCTTTCAGGATCTCCCTCTCAGTCACCTCATACGGATCACAGAAACCTGCAAACGGGTACTTCGCTGGTGGCTGGTGCCCTCCAATCTGGATCAGGGACGACCCTTTGTTCCACCTCCTCCTATGGCCACTTTGACTACGGACGCCTCCCAGATGGGGGGGGGGCATTCCCTGGGCAGGTCAGTCCAAGGCAAATGGCATTCAGAAGAGAGTCTTCTTCATATCAACATTTTGGAAATGAGGGCGGTGCTTCTGTCTCTACAAGCCCTCCACGATTACCTCCCTCAGGGCATAATTGCCGTTCACTCCGACAACATGTCAGTGGTATGGTATCTGAACAAGCAGGGAGGGACCAGATCTTACCCTCTTTGCAGAGAGGCCATGAGAGTTTGGGAATGGGCAGTGGCGACCAGACGTTTTCTGATAGCAACTCATATCCCTGGCAAATCCAACGTGATAGCTGACAAACTGAGCAGAACTATCCTCTCTCCTCACGAGTGGTCTCTGAACGATGCAGTGACAACTCAGATCTTCAGCAGATGGGGAACTCCTTGTTGCGACCTCTTTGCAACCCCGCTGAACGCGAAGTGCAGAAAGTTCTTCTCCCTCACTCCAGCTCCGGGGGAGAGTCCTATGGACGCATTAGCCCATCCTTGGCCCACCGGCTTGCTATACGCCTTCCCCCCAGTTCCCCTCCTTCCCAGAGTGATCCAAAAGGCGTCTCACTTGGGGAGCAAAATTGTCTTAGTTGCCCCTTACTGGCCTCATCAGGTATGGTTCCCCTATCTTCGGAAATATGCACTGGACGGTCCATGGTTCCTGGATCAGATCCCAGACCTATTAATTCATCAGTCGGGACAACTCCACCAGTCCCTTCACACTTTGAAGTTAACAGCTTGGCTCCTCCTCTTCCGACTATAGTCAGGAATCATACCTTTGACCCGGAAGTCATACATATCTTATCATCGGCCCACAAGTCTGCCACTAAGAAATTGTATACTAGCAAATGGAAGAGATTTGCTATTTGGGCTCAACTCCGGGGTCTGGATCCCATCACTATTCCTGTATCAGAAGTCCTGAAATTTCTAACTTCCCTATTCAATCAAGGTTCTTCAGTCTCTACCATCAAGGTCCAATTGGCAGCTATTTCCAATTTTCATGAATCTATAAACCCACCTTTAATGAGCAACAGATTGTGTAAAACCTTCATGAAAGGTGCTGCACTTTTACGACCTCCGATTTCTCATCCTGCTCCTCCGTGGGATCTCGATGTGGTATTACGTGCCTTAACCTCCTCCCCCTTCGAACCAGCAGCAACATGTGATTTGAAATTTCTATCTTGGAAAACTGCCTTTCTGGTCACGATTACTTCTGCCAGAAGGGTTTCAGAGCTTCAAGCTCTATCTGTAAAACCACCGTACCTGGTTTTTCACAAAGATAGAGTATCCCTCAGGCCTAATCCATCCTTTGTCCCTAAAGTTTGTTCCAGTTTTTGCCTGCAACAGTCATTAGAACTTCCAGTTTTCTTTCCAAAGTACTCAAACAAAGCGGAATACATATTCCACACATTGGATGTCCACAGGCAATTGCGTTTTTATTTAGACAGGACCAAACAAACAAGGAAAACAGATCAATTGTTTGTGTCCTTTTCAGATAATAAATTGGGCAAAGCCGTCACAAAGGTCACTATTGCCAAATGGATCAGGGACTGTATTAGTCAAGCTTATTCCTCTTCTAATAAAGAGCTTACGACCTCTGTCAAAGCTCACTCTACAAGAGCTATGGCTACTTCAATAGCATTCCATTCTAAGCTTGCCATTAGTGACATTTGTGCTGCGGCTACGTGGTCTTCCCCGCACACTTTCATTTCCCACTACAAATTGGATGTGGCATCTCGGGCGAGCTTCATTTGGTTCCACAGTGCTCAGGAGTGTTTTCCAGTGAGCCACCCAGGATTTAGGTGCTAGGGACGCTGTCCTATCAGTACAGAATGTAGGCGAGATAGGATCACATAACATCTTTTAGTTATGTACTCACCATAACTTTAGATGTTTGGGATCCATCTCGCCTACATTCCCAATAACCCACCCTCCTTCCCCCTGCCTTGGAGATCAGAAGAGATCGGACGGTCCGAATTCTATTGCTTCATCTTGAAACATCTGGCAATGTTATATAAACAAGTTATGTGTGTGTGCATGAATGCGGACAAACAAGATCTGGGGGATTAGTGGTGGTGCATCCTGGGATAGAAAATAGCTCAGCCAATAAGAGGCTTCACTCTATAGCATAGCGTGCCGAGTCGGAGCTGAGGATCGGCTCCGAGCCCATCAGTACAGAATGTAGGCTAGATGGATCCCAAACATCTAAAGTTATGGTGAGTACATAACTAAAATTTCTGTCTTTCCCTTTGTAACCTACAGGAAAAAAGTCACAAACATCGGCTCTGATTGTTTTATCAGAACTGAGAATTAATAAAAGCCAACTATTGGAACCAACTAGCTCTTTGGTTCCTAAAATTACAGATCAAGGAAAACTTCAGTACTGAGATCCATGGATCCGACACCACAGTTACAGGATTCGACAAAAACGTTTTCTTCCAAGAACAAATTATTCACCCACCATTGATCCCTTTCCAGACAGACTTCCTTCACCATTCTTGGAGAGATCTAAATTGCCTTCTGTAATGTCAGCCTGTTCCTGTAAAAGTCTAACTGAAGACAATGTGGAGAGACTGGTGAGAAAAATCCTTTATCCAGGTGTGAGAAAGCTGGAAAGACCCTGTCTGACATGGGCAAAATATTTTTCCACTCCTCAATGATCTCTTTCAAGGAATCATTGAAGTACTGAAAAGATGTGGTTCAAGAAGTCCCAAGGGTCTTTTCAAGACACATGTAGAGGTGTTTCTTCCAGGGGCAGAGGGGGAACTTCAATGGAAGATGCCACCCTCGTGGCAGAGGAGGCCTGCAAAACCAAGGGTACAGAGATTCTTTGTTTGGTAAACCCTTTCAGTGCTTCAAAAGGAGGCCTGATTGTCTTCCTCTGGAGGCAGTTGAGAGTTAACTATCCCTGCACGAGAGAGTCTGGCTAGAAATAACATCAGAAAAAGTGGTGCAGAGGATCATTTCAAGAGATTGTATTATACCATTTTCCCTTCCACCCCCATTTGCAAAAGAATTCCTGATGTCCCACCTGATCAAAGGGAATAAGCAGTAATATAAATTCAAGAACTTCTAGAAAAAAAGAATCATTCAAGAAGTCCCGCCAGATCAAAGAAAATCCGGAATTTACTGAATATTTTTTACTGCCAAAAAAAAACAGGGGACTGGAGACCAATTTGGATCTCAGTGTTTTGAACAAGTCAGCTCGGCAAACAAAGTTGTGGATGGTCATAGTTCAGTCCATTCTTCCATTTTTGGAACAGGATGGCTGGATGTGCCCAACAGACCTTCAGGATGAGTACTACCATATAAAGATGGGCAGGCAATCCAGGAGATTTCCTCTGTTTCCAGCTAGGGCCAGTCACTATCACTTCAGAGTTCTGCTTGGTCTCACCACAGACACCAGAGTGTTCACCAATTGCATGGCAGTAGTACTGGCTCACTTGAGACTGCTGGGATTCCAGGTATTTCCGTATTTAGACAACTGGAAACTACTTTGCCCTAATCCCCCCTCAGGGGGAATCACTGAGGGATGCTCTTCTCCACAATTGGCCCTTCTTCCAATTCCTCTAATTTCAAAGTTTCTACAGAAAGCAATTAGGCTGAAGAGCAAAGTAATCCTCATTGCACCTTATTGGCCTTGACAAATTTAATTCCCCTTCCTTTGGCCTCATCTAATTCACCAGCCTTGGATTCTGGACCCAGTTACAGATCTCCTGTCTCATCCAACAGACATGATCCACCCAGACATCTTGAACCTCAAGCTGACAGCTTGGTTTCTCCAATTCCATTAATAGCCAGACAATATGTGCTCTCTTCCCCTGTCCGACACATATTTTTGGCCTCTCACAAACCATCTGTGCATAAACTTTGCATCAATAAATTGAAAAGGTTTGTGTTTTGGGTGTGTCAAAATAACGACCCTTTTTCAGCACCTGTTTATAAGATTCCTGAATTTTTTGCCTCACTATTCAGTGAAGGGGCTTTGTCTTCTACTGTTAAAGCTATATCCAATTTTTATATTGGATTTTGAAGATTTATTACTTGCTTCTCACAAACGTAAAGCTTTGTTTGAGAGGGACTCTTCTATTAAAGCCTGCATACAAAGATTCAACCTTTCCTTGGAACCTAAACTTGGTGTTGCTAGCAATCACACATCTTTTTGAAGTGGCAACAGATTGAGATCTCAAGTTTCTGTCTTGGAAAACTATTTTCTTAGTGGCTATAACATCTGCCATAACGATGTCAGAAATTCAAGCTTTGTCTTGTAAACCATCATATTTGATTTTTCCCAAGGATAGAGTTTCACCAAGAATCAACCCCTCTTTTCTACCAATGGTGGTTTCGGAAGTCAATGTCAATCAGACTATTAACATTACCAGTGTTCTTCCCCAAATTTGCAGGAGAAAAGATATCAGAAAATCTGACTAGTTGTTTATCTCTTACTCAAATATAAAACTAGGAAAACCTGTGAGCAAAGTGACATTGGCTAGATGGCTCACAGATTGCATTTCTTTCATCTTTAACAAATTGGGAGTTGCTTTATCAAAACCTTTGAAAACACATTCAACTAGAGCTGTAGCAACATAGGTTCATAGGTTCATAGATTAGTACTAAGCTAACTGCCCTTGTGAGCCATTTTAAGCCTAGCCAATTATCCCTTGTGAGACTCGAACCCTGCACCTTGTGTTTGTAAGGCAAACACCTTAACCATTAGGCCACCCTCCCAAAACATCAGCTGTTTTCTAGTCTAGAGCCTCTATGAATGATATTTGTGCAGCAGCAACCTGAGCTACACGCCATACTTTCATTACCCATTACAAATTGGATCTGGTCTCCAGTGGAAGAGCATCATTCAGTTCAGTGGTGCTCAGGAGAATCCTTCCTTGAGTCCACCCAAGATCTAAGGTAGCTGGGGACTGTGTCCCACAGGTTGAGGATAGAACAAAAATGTACAACATCAGATAAAGAAGTTATGTACACCATAATGTTCCATCTGTGCTGTCCATTTTCATTCTTCCTGAACTCCCCTCCCTCCAACCCCCCCCCCCATACCCTTGGATTTCTAAAGGAATGGATGACTAGCAGATTATTCTCCTTGATATATAATTGTGGTTCCAGATATAGTCTCAGTGAATGTCTTACGACTAATCTTTCCTTTTGTCTATCGGCAAACTCGATCTGAAGTAACTAGGATAGGTGCATTGTGGGTAAGGGATAAGCTTGAGAGTTTTTTGGTTACCACAAGCTATAATAGCGGTCGAGTCAGTTCCAAGGATCAGAACTGAACCCACAGGATGAGGAAGAAAGAAAATGGACAATACAGATGGAATGTTATGGTGAGTACATAACTTCTTTTTTTTTTTTTTGAGTGATTGACTGGTCCCAAAAGGTGTTGTATTGATTGGACAGGAAAACAAGAATGATGCTTCATGCTTAACAAATTATTTATAAAAATCAGTATATATCAGGATGTTATATTACCCTTTCTGAAGGAGGTATGACCCTTCTCAAAATTGATTACATGTGTAGATCTGCAGTCGTAGGACTGCATGCATATCTGCTGATCTCACAAGACCCAAACATAGTGAACAGTTTTAAAACATTAGGAGAATAAGTCTAAGATGACTTTTCCACTTAGTTTAGCAGAAGCATATCCATGAGAATGGAAATCAAACCATGTAGGTAAAAATCAGGCAGCAGCTGAATGTGCCAAAAAACAAAAGAAAGAATATAAGGTGAAGGATCAGCTGAGATGGTAAGAAATGTGGAAATTCCATAAATATAGTTGCAAGTATAGCAAACTCTTGGAATAACCTCATGTTGATCAGGACCGAATGCAGGAATTGTTAAGGAGAGGTGAATTTAAACCAAAAGATGAAAGGTTAATATTTTCGGCTCAAGACAGTAGACTAAATACAGGTTGGGTTGCAAAGTCCATTGAACATGTGGGAGAAACAGACAAATGAAGGTTTTGTACATCAGAATTGGAAACAGTCGTGCATCTTATTGCTATTTGTGATATACTAATGGTAGAAGGACTATATACTGAAAAGCATAATGATGTGGCATGACTATTGCATTGGGGATTGTGCAAACATTATAATATTGAAGTAGCGGAAATATATTGGAAACGAGCCACAAAAACATTATAGAAAATGGTGACATTTATAGATATATATATATATATATATATATATATATATATATATATATATATGGGTCCACTGCTTTACATCAAAAATACACTTCTTCGAAATAGAGCAGTAGACCCTACACTTCAGCGAAAGTCCACTTTTGCTGAAATCTAGATGTTAAGTTGTCTGTCTCGCCTTCATTCTTGCTGGTTGGGTTCGGAGCCGATCCTCGGCTCCTACTCGGCCATCTTCAAAAGCTCGAGAACTGCATACTGGCTCGAGGCCACCCCATATCCCATGATGCCTGGCGCTAGATACCCAGATCTCATTTGCCGCTTCTGCTGCGAGGTTGTCTTACTGGCCCAGGTGGTATATTTTCATTATTTTACTCATTTTTGATAAAAATAATTAAGACTTGTTAGTGTAGATTTTTCATAGTAGTTAACCTTTTTTTATAGGTATATACTTGTTGTATCTTTAATTCTTTCTTGATCCATCGGGGAGTCGAAAGAGGTCTAGGTCTCCCTCCCTGGAGTCGATATGCTCGGCTCCGAGGTCTCCTCTGCTCGAATCGGAGCACAGTCATCGGTCCCACTCTTCTCGGTCCTCAAGACTATCCAATCATGATGTGAAGAGAGTGGTCAGTAGGCTGTTAAAATCGCAGGCCCTAGCAAAAATGTTGTCCAGCCCCCCTCATCAGGTGTCGACTCCGTCCATATCTGCAGTTATTCCTCCTCCGACTCCTTCCTTGAGCTCGGAGCCGGAGTTCGTTGGGGTTCAAGTCGTGGAACCATCGGCACCGATACCTTCTGTTTCGGTTCCGTCGTTGGTTCTGATCACTTCTTTGGTACCGTCCTTGGAAGGGTCTGGGCGCCGAGACTCCCTCGTCGGCTCCAAGGGGGCGAGTGGCATTGAACCCTTGTCCGAGCCCGTTCTTCCTCTCAGAGCTTCGGCGCAGGTGAGCTCGGCTACAGCATCGGCTTCGAAGCCATCCCCCTTGATGCGGAGAGGGATTCCGGTCTCTTCAGAGCCTTCTCGGCATTCGAGCAGGGACGCCTTTGAGGTCATGAGGAGTGTGCTGGCCCCTGAGTCAGCCCCACGATCATCCCCAACGGCTCCTCCCACTATGGTGCCTGTGTCTGCCTCTGCCCTTCCTCCAGACCCCAAGCGTGGGGAACCAATGCTCCAGGGCACCCCCTTGTGTGTATCTTCCTCTTCTGAGGCCTCCCCTGATCAATGAGAGGAACCACCTCATAAGAGGAAATGCAAGAGGAAGCATGTTGACTCCCCTGAGTCTGTCACATCAGATACCGACTTGGATGATTCGGAAGGGTCCCCGAGATCCCCCTCTGAAGATGTCTCCTTCTCAGACATCCTTGAGATGCTTAGGCAGAGGGGGAACTGGACTAGCCTAAGCCCCTCCGAGGATGAGTCTGTATTCCTGGATACGTTTGGGTCCCGACCTTCCACCTCCTGGATGTCTCCGCCTTTCGATCCACTGATGTCTGTGGTGGCTCAGAAAGTGTGGTCAGCTCCAGACACAGTGGAACCAACCCCCAGAAGACCCACTAAATTCATAACAGCACCACAGGATAAACAGTTTTTGACCAAAGGTGTCCCTGTTGATGCTATGGTGGTAGCGGCGGCCACAAAGAATGAGTTGGCTGAAACTTCTTCATCTGTCCATCCCCCTAACAAGGAGTCCAGGACGATGGACATATATGGGAAGCGGATGTTCTCTTCAGCGACCTTTTCTATGAGGTCTCTGAATTATTTGTGCCACTTTACCCGCCTTCAAAGGGATCTCCTTAAAGAGCTTGGAGATACCCTCCAAGATCCATCAGTTGAGGGGGCCCGGGCTAAGGCAGCCTCCCAGCTGGTGACTCTTATAATTCAGTGTTGAAGTCCTCCATGAGACTCATTTCTTATGCAGCCGATGGTGCGAGTAGAGCCATGGCACAGGTGTTGCTCTAAGGAGACATGCCTGGATGCGGCTATGTAACTTTGCGGAACCTTTCAGAGCGTCTTTCACCAACACCCCTTTTGATGGTTCCTCTCTTTTTGGATCACAGGTGAAGGACACCCTTACCAGGTGTGAGCAGGAAGGCAAGACTCTCTCTGCCATGGGAGTCCGTTTTTCCACTCCTTCCAGACCATATCCCAAGGGTCAGAAGAGTGGAAATATGTGGTTCCAGAAATCTCAGGGAGCCTTGCCGGACACACGTGGTGAGTTCCCATCCAGAGGCAGAGGAGGGAACAATAATAGATGCCGCCCTCATGGCAGAGGGGGTCCGCAAAACCAGGGAAGCAGAGAATCCTTCTCTGAGAAGCCCTCCCACCATTCCTGAAGGGTTGCCCGACTGCCCACCTCCGGAGGCAGTCGGGGGAAAATTATCGCTGTACCCAAGAGCCTGGCAAGACATAACACAAGACAAATGGGTACAGTCAGTTATATCCAGAGGCTACAGAATATCCTTTGTTCGCACTCCCGTAGTGTTAAACAGGTCCCTTCCAGATGTTCCACCCAATCTAAGGGATCAAGCAGTACAAGAAATTTTAGAACTGCTAAAAAAAAGGGCCATCCAGCAAGTCCCAGCAGACCAGCAAGGATCTGGAATTTACTCAAGGTTCTTTTTGGTACCAAAAAAGACAGGGGACTGGAGACCCATTCTGGATCTCAGCAGACTGAACAGGTCTGTACAAAGAACCAAGTTTCGGATGGCCACGCTACAGTCCATTATGCTTTTTCTGGGTCAGGACAATTGGATGTGCTCTATAGATCTTCAGGATGCTTACTACCATATCAAAATGGACAGACGCTCCAGAAGATTCCTTCGCTTCCGGCTGGGAGCCAGCCATTACCAGTTCAGAGCTCTGCCCTTTCGTCTCACCACAGCCCCCAGGGTGTTCACCAAATGTATGGCAGTAGTTATCGCTCACCTGAGATGGCAAGGATTCCAGGTGTTTCCATATCTAGACAACTGGCTCCTTACTGCTACCACCAGGCATTATCTTCTGCAAACCAGAGACTACACTATCGAGACTTGCTCCAGTCTAGGTATCTCAATAAATTTCAAAAAGTCTGCATTGTTGCCTTGTCCATCTATCACCTTTATAGGCGCAAATTTAAATACAAAAGATATGTCAGCGAGCCTTCCACCAGACAGGGTATTAGTGATTCGTCAACATGTACAGGTCTTATTAGCATGCAAAAGAATTCAAGCCTGGTTCGTCCTCCAAACTCTGGTTCTCATGGCAGCAGCGATCATACTTGTTCCTCTAGCTCGTTTTCACATGAGGATCCTCCAGTGGCTACTTTTCTCCCAATGGTCCTTCCAGCAGCTTCCCATGTCTCACAGGATTATGATCACAGAAGCATGCAAAAAGCACTGTGCATGGTGGATGGTCTCCACATCAGTACCCCTAGGCAGACCATTTGTACTCCTCCCCCAGTTGCTACGGTTACCACGGACGCTTCCCTGATCGGGTGGGGGGGGGGCATTATCAGGGCAGGACAGTCCAAGGCACCTGGCAACCTCACGAGTACCACCTGCATATAAACATCTTGGAGATGAGGGCTGTGCTTCTAGCACTGCAAGCTCTTCAGAACTCTCTTCCTACCGGGACCATTGCAATTCAAACGGACAGTATGTCAGCAGTGTGGTACATCAACAAGCAGGGCGGAACCAAGTCTTACCCCTTATGTTAGGAAGCTCTCAGACTCTGGCAGTGGGTGATCTCTTCCCAACGGTTTCTGATCGCAACGCACATCCTTGAGAAGTCCAACGTCATAGCAGACAGGCTGAGCAGAGCAATTCTCATGCCTCACGAATGGTCTCTGAATCAAGTAGTTGCAGACCAAATATTCCGCAAATGGGGCCAGCCTTGCTGTGACCTTTTTGCCACCCCCTTCAACAGCAAGTGCAACAATTTCTTCTCTCTCCTTCCACTTCCCGGACATTCCCCCAGAGACTCTCTAGTGCACGATTGGCCTCAAGGACTTCTTTATGCATTCCCTCCATTTCCCCTTATTCCAAAGCTGATACAGAAAGCTACCGTATTGGGCTGCAAAATGATCCTCATTGCTCCTTACTGACCTCAACAAATATGGTTCCCGTTCCTGCATCATCATCTTCTCGAGCAGCCTTGGACTCTGGACCCAGTTCCAAACCTTCTGATCCATCAATCGGGCTGCCTGCACCAATCCCTGCAATTTCTCCAGCTCACTGCTTGGTTGCTCCACTTCCAACCCTAGCCAGGCTTCCAGATATCTCCCCATCTGTGCGGGAAATTATTTTATCATTGCACAAGTCTATCACTAGAAAAACTTACGCTAGTAAGTGGAAACGTTTTTCTTCCTGGGCAGAGAATAAGAGTATAGACCCCTTTTCAGCCCCTATACACCACATATTGGAATTTCTTGCGGAACTCTTTCATTCTGTGTTCACTTCCACTACAATTAGAGTTCAGTTAGCTGCAATTTCAAATTTTCACATTGGCCTGTCGAGAAATAACATCATGTCGTATAAGCTATGTAGAGCCTTTCTCAAAGGGACCACTCTGCTCAGGCCTCCAGTGAGAGATCCTCCACTTCCGTGGGATCTAAATTTGATTTTAGCTTCTCTAATATTGCCTCCCTTCGAACCTACAGCATCTTGTTCCCTGAAGTTTTTATCTTGGAAAACTCTCTTTCTGGTAGCCATTACTTCAGCCAGAAGAGTTTCAGAACTGCAGGCTCTTTGTACCCGTCCTCCGTACCTAGTGTTCCACAATGATAAGGTTGCTCTCAGAACTAATCCTTCCTTCCTTCCTAAGGTCTCTTCAGAAAATAATTTGAATCAGTCCATAGACCTTCCTGTTTTTTTCCCAACCACTCCAACAGGGCGGAATATAAGTTGCATCAGTTAGATGTTCACAGGCAACTACATTTTTATTTGCATAGAACTAAAGAGATCAGGAAATCGGACCAACTTTTTCTTTCTTATGCTGAGGGTAAACAAGGCCTTCCAGTCTCAAAAGTAACCTTGTCCAGGTGGTTGACTTCTATCATCACTTTTATCTATCAACTGAGAAATAAAGAAATACCTGTTAAACCAATAGGTTACTCCACCAGAGCTTTAGCCATTTCTGTGGCCTTTCAGGCGAGGTTGCCCATGGAATCCATTTGTGCTGCGGCTACGTGGGCCAACCCACATACTTTCATTTTGCATTATAAGTTGGATGTGGTTTCCAGAAAGAGAGCAGATTTTGGTTCCACTGTTCTGAAGAGTTTGTTCTGATGAGCCACCCAGGATTTCAGGTACAAGGGACGCTGTCCCAACCAGCAAGAATGAAGGCGAGATAGACAACTTAACATAAAGAAGTTATGTACCTACCATAATGTTCCATGTTAATTGTATTCTTCTTGCCTTCTTTCTTACGTCCCACCCTCCATCCCCCTATCCTTGTAGACCGAGAAGAGTTCTTTATGTTTTTTCACTGGCTGAGTCTTCTCTGGCTATTCCTTTCTGTCTAGTAGCCTCTCTGGGGGTTTTGTATATTCCAGGATAGGATCCTTTCATTACTATGCCTGCAGTTAGACTTACTAAACGAGATCTGGGTATCTAGCGCCAGGCATCATGGGATATGGGGTGACCTCGAGCCAGTATGCAGCTCTCGAGCTTTTGAAGATGGCCGAGTCGGAGCCGAGTATCGGCTCCGAACCCAACCAGCAAGAAAGAAGGTGAGAAGAAGACAACTAACATGGAACATTATGGTAGGTACATAACTTCTTTTTCTCCTGGCTATCCCCCCCAAAAAAAAAAACACTAAAACATGTTTTTGCAGGGGGACAAGCCCCCCTGCACCCCGCCACCCCCTACTTAAATATACCAACTCTGAGATCGCACTACAGCGAGGAAAAGGGAATATTCCCATTCCGCCCTGTAGTGTGACTGCCGAAGTAAATGTTCGAAGTTTCCCTACTTCGAACAAGTAGACTCGGTGAAGTGCGGTTCGAACTAGTGAAACTTCGAACATATTGACAGATCCCATATATATATATATATATATATATATATATATATATATATATATGGGTCTTCTAATGACCGAACGCCCCGAGTGACAGTGAAAAAAAATCACCGACACGAAAGAGACCGACGCAGTTGAACCGACACGGACCAATCCAGAAGACGGAAGACCGGAAAGAATGTGTGTAGCGACCTGGTTGGTAAGTATTTAGAGTGAGGGATTTTAGGAGTAGGGAGGGGTAGGTAAGTGTGGGTGTGTGGGATAGGGGGTAGTGTGTAGGGTGTGTGTGAGTGTGTGTGTGGTGTCGTCGTGAGGGTGTCGGGGAGTGTGTGTGTGTGTTAGGTGCAGGTAGGGAGAGTGTGTGGAGTGTGTCTTGGTAGTGGTGTAAGGCGGAGTTAGTTAGTGGTGGTAGGGAGTAAGTGTGTAGTGTCGGAGGGAAGGGGTGGGTGTGAGTGTGTTAGACCTTAGGGTTAGGGTGTCAGTGTGAGTTGTGTCGTTAGTGTTAGTAGTTAGGAGGAGGTGTAGTGTGTCGTGTTGTAGTATTAGTGTTTTGTTTTAGCAGTAGTGGTTGTGTTGGTTGTTTGTGTGTGTGCTGTGCGGTTTGTGTGTTGTCGTGTTGTCGGTGTTCGTGTGTTCGGTGTTTAGGGAAGTAGACCCATATATATATATATATATATATATGGGTTCACTTCAGTTCACTGAACTTTCAATTCACTGACTTTCATTTCACTGACACCATTTCACTGAAATTCATTTCACTGAAACTTCATTTCACTGAAAGTTCATTTCACTGACAAGTATTATTACAAAGTAAATGGAATATGCCCCCTTCCCCACTGTAGTGCGACCCTGGAGTTAGAATATATAGTTGGGGGGTGTGGGGGGCAGAGCCCCCCACATCGGGGGGTGTGGGGGGCACAGCCCCCCACTTACTTTTCTTTTACTAAGCAATATTATATCAAAACGTAAGAATATCATATGAAATGAATATACTTCACAATAATATATTTGTGTACAAGGAGATGATATACTGGTAAAAGAATGGTGTTGCCATGGGGAGCTCTTGCTCTAATAGTTATGCGAATGCTGTGATGGATGTGTGGGAAACTCAATATTTAATGAAGGGTCCATTTAAAGATTTTATTCTATTTTATAAAAGATTTGTGGACGACCTTTTTTTGATTTGGAAGGAAACAGAACAACAATTGTTAGATTTTATGGATTATATAAATAGTTCATCTGATTTTTTACGTTTTACTTTAAATTTTTCATCCGAAGGTATACATTTTTTGGATGTTTATGTTAGTAGGGATAAAAATGGTTATGTGAACAGTAATTTGTTTAGGAAAGAGTGCCATGCTAACCAGTTATTAAACAGGAAAAGCATGCACCCTAATTTTGTATTCAGAAATGTTGCTAGGAATCAATTTTTTAGAGCTTCAAGGCTGAATGCTAGGGATAAAGACTATCAATATCATAAAAATAAAACAATTGCTTGAAAGGGGTTATGAACGGAGAATGGTGGATACTAACTCTCTAGCAGTTGATTCTATGAGATCAACTATAGCAAAACCTTACTTTTCAGAGAACTTTAAAATAATAAAATACCCTACTAATAATAAACTTAGGATGTCCCTTAATTATACTAGGGATGTTAGTTTGTATACAGAGATTATAAATGACCATTGGAATATTTTAATGACTGATGACCATATTAAGGCATTAGTAGGTACAAAACCACAATTTTCTTTCAGAAATAGAAAGTCCCTTAAGAATAGGTGATACAGTAACACCTTTAAGAAGCATGTAGTAACAGAGCCCGGTACCAAACCATGTGGTAGTTGCAGGTACTGTAGCTTTGTTTCCAAGAATACTATTTTTAAACATCCAGATACTGGTGAGATCTTTCATATTACTGCAAGTGCTACTTGTGACACTATGCATGTTGTATATCTTGCTTTTTGTGTTTTATGCAATAAATATTATGTAGGTAAAACTGATCGTTCCCTGAAAGAAAGAATCAGGGAACACGTATATAGTATCAGGAAAAAGAATTTTGTTAATGCACTTGCTACGCATGTTGGTAACACGGATGAACAACATACTTTTAAGTTTTTAGTGTTGGGCATGACTCGTGAGAGTGTAAGACGTGGCAATATTAGCTGCAGAACAGAAGAACTGGAAGCAAATTGGATAGTTAGACTCAGAGCGAATCATGGGCATGGCCTTAATGACCATGTACCCATTAAACCAGTTCTTCAAAAAAGACCTCTTCGTAAAAATTAAAATATATACATATAATATACATATATTTTTAAATATATCTATTTTTGCCTTTTGGTTATAGATTTATATTTATATGTATGATATTTATATATAGTTTTAAAATTTTTTTAAATAGTTTTTATTGAGTGCATCACTTTAATTTTGTAATTATCTGATCATATGATCACTGATGTGTATAAATAGGTGTTTCAGTAACTTTGTTTAAACACCTGAAGAAGCTGTATGTGAAAGTGCTTGTGTTACTATTAAAGCTGAGTTGCAACGGATTTGTCTTGTACATTTGTTACTTTGGATTTATACAACAGTTGATTCTGGAGCCACACCTTTGCTTATTTGACTTGCATTTGGACTTTATTTTCATTGCGAAGGTGTTAGGTGTTTGTTTGGTGAGTTTGTTTTTGTAATATGTGAAAAAGGAACAAGGACATGACACAATATTATTAACTCAAGAGTATGCTTTAGATGTTGAATGTCACTGTTCTCCTTAAAGTTGTTTTTTGCAGGGAGGCAAGCCCCCTCTAGACTTTTCCAATGAGGGAAACAAGTATCCCACACCTCCTGAACATATATATATGCCAACTCTGAGATCACTGTACCTCAGAGAAAAAGGAATACTAAGAGAAACAGAAATCGTAGACTTATTGTAATTGAGTCCAAATTTTTGCTGATTCAGTCTTGCTGTTCTGGGACTCATGATAATGAGTGTCACTATGGCTAATGATTACTGAATAAAATAAATTATTTTATACAGGCTTGAATGATGGGTTCATAGTTTTATAACATTTGAGAGACAAATTGATTAATGGTATAAGTAATGTAGCCTGTGAGATGTTATTATTATTATTATTATTGTTATTATTATTATTATAGTGCACATCTGTGATCCGCGGTGGTGGAGCGGTACCATTGTTGCCTCACAGCAGAGGTTCTCCCATTTGATTCTCGGCTGGAGTGCAGGGAGTGCCTTCTGTGTGGAGTCTGCATGTCCTCCCCGCGGTCGAGTGGCATTCCGAAAGACATGCGTGAATGGGTGTGCCTTCATTGAAGGTTGGGCGTCGAGCTGGCAACTCCATACCATAAAAATCTACTGCCAATCATTAGCAGACCAGAGTTCCGCTGTGGCGACCCCTAACCGGGAAAAGCCGAAAGACAAACAACAGCATAGTGCACATCTGTAAAAGATAAGCTAACTTAATTATTCTCAGGACTTGTACTTTTCCCTTTAGATAAACCACAATGAGGCTTATTGTTAAACAAAAACACAGATATTTATTGCAGTAACTGTTCTTGCTGTACTTAAAGGCATAATTAGCAGATGCTGAACAAAAAATAAAACAGGATTGCACTGGTTACGTAGTCACATATTTTCAGGAACTTAAGAGAATCGACTCACGTGAGAAAACTGAGTCATGAAATAGATTAATGTTGTCTCAGATGCATTAAAGAATGCAGTGAATCAGATACATTAAACTACCAGCATTATCTTCTGCAGATAATGGGTTCATTTGATCCTGGTACTCTTCAGAAAATTTTCTTTTGAACTGGATTTATGTTAAGGATCATACATAAAAAAAGAAAGAAAATGAAAATTCAGAGTAAAATCATGGTATAATAATAACAGTTTAACGCTTTCAGTGTGTGTTCATTGTGATATGAAAAACAGACTTATAATACAAACAGATGTATTATCTTTCCTTAAAAGGTAGAAAAAAGAAACCTAACTGTAACTGACCAATCACTCACGTAAAAACAGAATGAAAAAGATGATCAATAAAACTAATATAATTTTAAACAGAGGGACTGTGATTATATATCTCTATAAAATTAATAAGTTTTCATGGAGTTGTGAGGGGTTTCTTTCTGTAAGTAAGTGGAATATTTGCATAATGTTCATTGATTAGTTTTCATATTTGGCTAAGAAAACTCACAAGAGATCATATCTAGCCAGCTTCCATGATAAAATTGTCCAGCAGGCTATCTCCCCCAACCAGTCATCAACTTTTCTTTTAAACATTAATAACTTTCTAATTATCTTACTTTAGAGGTAGTGTGTTGAAATGCCTCCCTGTCCTATAATTAAAACAATTTGGACTATGTTTCTTCCTTTTTAAGTCAAGCGTTACCAAAATGCTATTATTTCTAGTCATATTAAAACTGTACCAAACACGATGCTTAAAGTTCCAGCTTTTTGTAGACATTTGTACATTCATATTAGATGACTTCTGTCCAAGCAATAATGAACTGAATACAGATTCAACATTTTTAATCTAGTTTCATATTTTAAACGTGTTTTTTTTTAGCAAAGTGCCATAAATCCAGAAGTTATGAGGTTGACACACGCAAAAAGACAATGTGAATCAGGTTTAGATGTTGTGGGTGTTAGAGCAACATTTTACAAAATTAATAGAAAATTGCATAAAAGTGAAATATTTTGGTGAAGTTTGGATAATTTATCAATAGCTGAAGTAATTAGGTACTGGAGGATGTCCCTAGACACCTTCTATTTGAGATGTACCAGGCATGTCACTGAGGAGGTCCTAGGGATGACCCAAGCCACTCTGGAAAGATTATATTTCTCAGTTTAACTGAGGATATCTAGGAATTCTACAAGATTTGCTGAGGACTGTTGATGTGGAAGTCCAGTCTGACCCACTCAGCTCATAACAGCCTTAACCTTCGTAAGTGCAGGTAGATAGAAAAAGTTTAGATGGGTGGCATAAACTATGAGCTTCCTGTCACCCCCACTATTGTTTAGTTTTTGCAGTTATTAGAACAACATTATTGTGAAATTAATGAATGTGTAAATACTGTTTTTCTAAGAAGGCGTTTTTTTTTTCAAATAGCATCTAATTCACTTGTTTTAATCAACAATTAGTGAAAATGTATGTCTCTTATAAATACATATAAAGCTACTGATGCCTCAGTTAAGTTTTAGACAAACATCGTAATATAGCTGCATTTGCCTTCCATCTCATATAACATGTATATTATGAACTCAGTGTTTTTAAATTTTGTGTATATTGGCTAAAACACAGGGTAATGTATTTTAGGATGTCCTCTGAAATCATATGTCTCTATAGCATACAGCGATCATAAAGCCGTCTCTGTTGTGACTTCATTTTCTGCTATCAGAACAACTTGGATTTCATGTATCAGCCACAGGTAGTCAGACAGCAACAAATTGTTGGTAATTATTTTATTAGCAGTTAGAATGTGGAAGGGTGCCAAGATGAAAGTTAACTGATTATGACCCTTTGACAAAATTGTACACTCTGTATCAACTACTGTTTAAAAGTATGGTATGTCCCTCAAAAGTGTACTGCATGACCACTCCCTAAGGAAGAAGTAAGGAGGGTAAAGCACTGAAGCTGATACCAGAAACTGTCTGTCATGCTATGCTGTACTGCCTTAAACAATTAAATATTAACTTCACTCCACACATGTTGTGTGTTGTGATGATTTTGTAATGGATCATTATAATACTAACTCCATTTCCCAGTTTGTATTTTCGTACGCTGGCACAGCTGGAATATCACCTACAGTTTTGGTGCTTTCATGTAAAAAGTGATACTATTACCTCAAAAGGTGTGGACAAGTCCTTTAGAATGGCAGGGTTATAGCACAGAAGCCTAGTAAGGAGATTGTATGCCCTGAAGGAGAAGTCTAGTGTGTCATGACAGAGATTCACAAGCACTTGAAAAAGTTCAGTTATTACTAGGGGGCATGTAATGATGCTCAGAAAGTTGAAAGTTTTGAGGGTAAAATTAAGAAGCTCTGTTTGTTTAAAAGGTTGTCTGGCTGCTGGACTGGTTTATTTCTAGTATAATAAAGAATTGTAGGAGCAGACAATGCATTCTAAAGGCTAGATTTTCTGTGGATAGAAGATGGTCACATTGAGTTTGAATGGGAGCATTAGGATTGCATCTGTAAGGTATGTTAGATGAAAGTGCTATATTCTCTTTCTTATTATATATGTATACATGTCAGTCCTTGAATTCATTATGACGATACTTGAATGCATTATGACAGGCAAACATTTCTACAGTGCGTGTGTGTGTGTGTGTGTGTGTGTGTGTGTGTGTGTGTGTGTGTGTGTGTGTGTGTGTGTGTGTGTCTGTACATGCACATTTTGATCATTTCAGTCCTTGTTTTGCATAAACAAAATAAGAGGAGTTGTTAACCATTCACCTACTACTGTGTCTATGGTAAACTTTAATAGTAGGGAATAATTCAAAGCAGTGACTGCAATAAATCAAGCTAAAATCAAAAACAAATATGTGCAGTCATAGCTATCTCCATGGTGTAGAGGGATAAGTCCCTGAATATGTCATGGCTGATCCGATTTTGATTAACAGCTTAACCACCTGCGGGATCTAGCCAGGGAGTATGGGAGTGAGCAGCTATTGCTGTCTCAACCACCTCTTGGGAAGGTACCTCAGTGACAGCTGGAGAACAGGCTGCCCCAGAGGACCAGCAAGCTGATTTGCTTCCTACCACCTGAATCTTGCTGGGTAAGGGAGAGTTGATTGGGACTCACAGATGGGAGCAAATGGACTGAGAATGTCCAGCTGGTGTGGTTGCAGAATGAATGAACTGATTGGCTATTGGTTGAGGAGCCATCAGGCAATATCCTGTGGGGGAAGCAAAACAATGCATTGTGCATTCATAATGTTCTGTGTTGTAAAACATAAAAGAACCTTGGAAGAGATTTCATTAGTGTGAAAAGTTTTAGTGCTTCTCTGCTATCTTTACTTGTGACAGTAAAATGATATGTTTCCAGCTTATTTTTTCTGGTTTCAAGGTTTGTCTAAACACTTTTTTTTTCACAGTTCTTGTTTCAGCTTTTCTTTCCATCACTGTTTACCTGGTCCACTGACTTATTATTATTCATTATGTAGCCCTTTAATATGGGTATTATAGCCAACAGTGCAATCTGGGGAAAGGGGTGTAGGGTATGAGAGGTCCATTTTCTGTGCTTTTTGTTATTGTTTTGCTAGTCTTCCAAAATTACAGTGCTTTTCAATTGTTTGTCTCTAAATGTTTCACTTATAGGACAGCCAGTCCAGAAAAGAAGCAAGAAAATGAGAAGCCCCCTATTCTGGAGGAAAAGAAAGAAGAAAAGATTGAACTTAAATCAATTACTGTGGATGGAGACACTCCACACTCAACAAAGGTTTGGGCTCTAATCACTGTCTGTGCTAGTAAAGTGTCAAGGGAATATAAAACTCTTATGAATTTGATATGCTTTTATATGAAAAAAATATGGCTTGAGTTGAAGTTATTGAAGCCTGCTTGTGAGACCTTGTAGAGAAAGCTAACATATAGGGGAAAATAAAAGAGCCCTTTTCAAGTAGCAAGGGAATCATCAGATCCTACTTTGAGGGTGTCCCTGCAGTGGGTTTGCATTTGAGTACTTATTTGTAAGTGGACTGTCTGTGACTAGAAAAGTCTTTATTTGACATCAAACTTTTATGAGGATATCTGTACTCCAGCATGCTGGAGTATCTTAACACTTATAAGGGTACATACCAATACTAGTATCTTCATATCTTTCTAGTTACTCCTGCAGTTTGGATGTCATCCTTTTGTGCTCCATTGTAAAAATCTTTTTTGTACTGCCTAACAAACCTAAACTCTTTTAAGTGTTTATGTAGAATTACTGTCCAAAACCACCAGAAAAGCTGCATGTTGTGCTGTGGCACAAAACAAGATGTTGAAGCGTGCAGAAGGTGCAAGCATTTCAGTGCAGCAACCAGAAAATATCACTATAAAAAGCAAAAGGTCTGCCTCAGCTCATGCAGCCTTGTGATGATGGTGAAAGCCCTGGGTAGGGTGTGTGTCGAGGGTAATTTTTGTGATGATTGGTAGCAGGCAGGGAGAAATTAGTTAAGGGATTATAAGGTGGGACCTTGTCCAAGCTTGCTTCTTCTGCTAGTTTGCTGTGGTAGCAATAGCTGTCAGACCCTCTCATCTAATGTCCATCTTAACTAAAATGTTGACATTCTGCTTGTCATGTGCAGAACATTTTGAACATGGCTCTAGAGGAACCCTCCTGGCAGCCACTCTTAAAACAATGACTTGGAGAGCAAATGCCACCACCCCTCCCATTCTTGAGCATTGACATCCTAATGTGAAATGAGCTGTAGAGTTCCTAAGGCATGTCACTGAGGCTGAACCTGGGGCTAGGGGGTCCTTCTCATAATGTTTCCTTTGAATTGATTTTTAACTCCCTAGGGAGGATTGAGAAGGCCCCCACAGGCTTTCTTGCACCTGTTGGACCCTCCTCTTTTTCCAGTATGGCATTATGCCTTCAAAAGTCTGTGCAGTGTCTTATGGAAGATGATGGACTGAGGACCCTTTGATCTTCTTTTGCACCTCTGTCATTTATTTCTATACTTGTGAGGGTCTGGCCCCTGCCCCAAGCATGTTATATTTATTTATGTATTTATTTATTTATTTGACATTTGTTGACCGGGTTAGTCTAGCTGGGCCGGAGCCCTTTTTCATTGGAGGCCCGGGGAAAAAAGCTCCACACACACACATCTAATTAACTAATTAAGTACTTACACATAATACATAGCTAAATAAACAGTAGATACTAGGAGTACAGTTAAGATGGGTTAAACAGTATTGACAAATAGATTCAATAGGCTGATAAGTTCTTCTGGTAGAAGAGAGCTAAAAAAAAATAAAAAATAAAAATGTTATCAGTATCCTGCTCATGTGTCCCATGTGAGAAGCCACAGATTTACCTTACTGGGAGCTGGCTATTACAGAACATCGCTGTCTCTTTCTCTTTTAATTTTTCCTTAGGACGGAGTCTTAGGGCTGTTCTGAGACAAACTAAAATAATTAGTTTCTTTTCTTAGAATCTTTTCCCTGGCATGATCCCTTCTTTGGGAAGACTCTGCAGTGTACGGAATCCTGTATAGACTTGCCTTCTCTTCCTTGTCTGTACCCTATAAGAAGATTAATAACTGTCTAAGGTATAAGAAATAGAAATGTTGGATCATTCTTCCACTGAATATTCTTCTCAAAATGTTATTTTGCAATTTAGAGGCTCACAGATTCTGTGACATCTACCACCAGAAGGGCAGGCAGCCTGTAAAAAGTACCTCTGGAGTGATCTGGCCTTCTCTGTAAGCATCATAAACCGGATTCCTACATTATTCCCTAGGCACAGTATAGGGTCATGAGGCTTCGACATTTGGGCACACCTGCTGAACATGTTATTTGACTTATGGATGTTTTCTTACATCATCTGGGCACTTTGTGGCCTTAACAGCCTTTCTTATTGGGACTTCCAAGATGGCTACACAATGAGTAACAGCTTAATTCTAGCTCTCCCAGTGTGAAAACAGAAACTTGGCAGAGAAAAGCCAGTGGGCCTAAATTTCTGGGTAAATTTCAGGAAGTGGTTAGTAAGTGCACTGCATGAATGCCAGGAAATAAAAAATACAGAGGACTTAATGGAAAATCATCTACAAAAGGCAACATAAAACACTGACTGGGAAAAACATTGCAGTTGTTCAGCAAAAAAAAAACAGTGCAAGTTCCAGATGTGACTTCCAGTAAACTAAAGGAAGGTATAAAGCAACTGCACACAGAGCTGACTAAAATTAATGAAACATTGATGGAGATTGTCACCTCAAAGAATAAAAGACTGGAAAAAAATGGAAGAAGCTTTAAAGAGATATTCAGATAAGGTTATAAAACTGCAAAATTCAGATATCGAATAAAGACAAGGTTGGCTGTATATGAGACAGCACACGAAGAAATATTTCAAGAATACTAGAATTAGAGGGCAGAGCACATAGGGAAAACTTGAGATTTTCTGCTGTACCCGAGAACCTGGAAGGAACAGACTGTATTAATTTTATGAAAGTGCAAATAAGCAACTGGACTGGTATTCCACTCCACAACAGGAATTTGTAATTGAAAGGGCACATTGTGTATATGCTCCAAACCTGGCTAAGAGAAAACAAACTAGACCTTTAATAGTAAAGATGCAATCTTACCAGCAGAAGGAACTGATTCTGACAAAACTGTGACAGAAGGACAAAGTAGTAAAAGTGGGAGACAGCAGAGTGTTTGTAGAGAATGACTACTCATTGTACATCAGGCAGAAGAGTAATACATTTATTCCTTTATTCAGGGAATGTCAAGAAGCAGGCATGAGAGTCAAACTCCAGTATCCAGCTATCTTCAAAATATTTTTCCTGGAGGAACAAAATCATTTTTTGATGAATTATATGCTAAAGAAGAAATACAAAAGTTTGTCGAATAAAAAGCGAGCTGTGAAACAGAAGGAGATTTTGCTTTTTGCTCTTCTGGTAATAAAAGACCACAGTGAGACTGTGCCAGTGAAATCTTTCCCAGTATTTCAATTGAAAATGCATGAGAGAGGGGGAAAAGCAGAAGAGTTGATTAGAAGAAATGAGAGTATGTTGGATGTGAAGCAGAGACAGGGTTTGGCAGATGGAGATGAAAAGGAATAGAACAAGAAAATCTGGAAATATTGGACTTCTTGAACTTTGTTAAATTTATAGAGGGCTCTAAAGCATATTCCCTTCTTCATGTCTCTAATGTTTGGAGAATAAAATCAATAACTTGGAAACTGACAAATGTGGGATTACCAAGCAATAATTATATTTGTGAAACACGACAGAACAAGAAAAATCTGGAAATATTGGACATTTTTGGACTTTGTTAAACTTGTAGATGAATCTAAAGCACATGCCCTACTTCATGTCATTAATCTTTGGAAAAAAATACTCAGGAAAGGGAAAGAGGAGGAAGAAAGTTAACTGTAAGTAAATCATCTTTTCATAATAATACTATTTTAATTGTGCGTGATTTTCTTTGCAGGTTACAGAGTAAAGTTTTTTCAGTTATTTTTAAGTGTAATGGGGATGCTAATGTAAATTGCTGCTCCTCTTTTTTTTCTTTGTTTTTTTC
This sequence comes from Protopterus annectens, assembly GCF_019279795.1. Lineage (NCBI taxonomy): Eukaryota > Metazoa > Chordata > Ceratodontiformes > Protopteridae > Protopterus > Protopterus annectens. The sequence goes on from NC_056745.1 coordinate 136,786,528, forward strand.
TCTCTTCTTCTTTCTTTCTCCTTGTTCAGTTTTAAGAATTGTAGACACTGCAATGCTAAAAAAAGATATGGTTAAAAGAATATGACTAAAGAAAAAATTGTCTGTTTTTTCTCATTCTTGCATAGGGAAATGACTGGGTTAAGACCATTAACTTACTCTAGTGGCATGTAAGAGAAAGCAAGTAAATAAAAAAAGAATATTGAAGAATATTATAAGACTTTTTTCTGGTAAACAAAGGTATGCACAACAGTTTTATGTCTGGTTCTCATGTCTCTAGTGGACAATCTGATAAAGAGAAATAGCTTGGAGAAAATGTTTTCTGAATGCATTCAAGTGTTTTTCCAGCTGAGAGAGCTATAAAGATAAGACATACCAGACAACACTTAATACAACCATGGGCTGTACCATGTGTCTTAGCAGGGATAACCTTTCTTTTAGGTTATTTCAAGTCTCTGTGTTTGGCTGTCAGTTTGGAACATTTTTTCCTGTTAGGAGGATAACACTTCAGTATTTGAAGATGTACATAGTTTAGTGTTTATTAAGTTAATAGGTTTTGGGGGTGTTAGGGTGTGTTTGTATTTTTGATTGAGGGTTTTCAGTAAAACAAAAAAGTTCTGTAAGATGTGACATAGGGTCAAATGCAGATGGCAAGAAACAACTATATAAAGGATTAACCTGCCATACAGTACATGCATGTAACACAAAAGCTAGAACTAAACGTTTAACAAAAAGCTGTTATACATAAAAGGTGGGAGTAATAATTTTTCAAGAATATGATACTTTCTATAATGACTTTAAATGTTAATGGTCTCACAAATACATACAAAAATGAAAGAGTAGTGAACTGCATGAAAATGTAGAGTGGAAATATCTGTGCTACAGGGACATGCTTGGAAAGAACTGAATGTAAATTTGATAAATAAAGGTTATCAGGATGGCTATTCAGCAGAATACCTGGGGAAAAAGAAGAAAGGAGTATTTTTATCAATTGCAAGAGGAGCTTCACTGATGATATAAGAGGATAAAAAAGACAATAATGGTAGATTTGTAGTACTAAGGGGCTACTGGCAAGGAATGAGGATTACACTGGCATGTATTTATATTCCACTGAAAACTGCTGTAATGGAGCTTAAGAAATTTCTGGGAGAAATCATCAATTTTCATCAAGGAATATTACTAATAGGTGGGGACTGGAATTTGATTTGCAACAACAAAGATGTGTTGGGGGGCAGAAAGGAAAATATAACAAAGGTGGGTAGATTTTTAAAGAAATGTATGAAAATATTTGGCATGGAAAATGTAATTCAGTACAAGGAGTTCGGAGTGAACTTACATATTATTCCCCAAGATACAAAAACTGGGCTAGGCTAGACAGAATCTACATTTCACAGGAACACATGCATTTAATGGAAGGTCTTGATACTCACCCAGTAACTGTTTATGATCATGTGCCAATAATAACTAAAATAAAAACATAGGGTAGTGAAACAAAAATGAGACACTGACGCTTTCCCACATATCTGTTGAAAAGAGAGGAATTTAAGGAAATGGGTATGATATTATTCAAGAGCTATTAGAGAAGACAGAAATTTATTCTGAAAATATAGCTAAGGAGTGGGATAAAATTAAAGTGGAGTTTAAAAATAAGGTGGAAATAAAAGAAAGGGAGATATGGTTAAGAAGTAACGAGAATTATTTAGAGGGAGTGACAGATGTCAAAGTATTGCAAAATAGGGGGAATTCTCACAGAGGGGTAACTAAAGAATGATAAACAGAAAATAAAGGATTACCTTGATAATATGCATTAGTTTAGAAAGATTGCTGTTAAGCAACTGTTTTTTGATAATAACTTCTAGAGCACAAAAACTTTTAGCACAACAACTCGGACAAAAGAAAGTAGAAAGGGCTATCACCAAGCTTAGGGATCCTATAACAAGGAAGATAAGGGATCCTGTAAAAGTATTAGAAGTGTTCTGGAAATTCTCTGAAAGCCTATATAAAGCAGAGAAATATAGAAATCAAGAAAAGGTACAAATGGAAATGTTTATGGAAGAACTAAACATGCCAAGATTACTAACAGGATAGGAGGAGATGAGTTAAAAATGGTGATGTATAACCAATCTACAGGAAAGTCCCCAGAAATAGATGGTATTCCTATGGAAGTTTGGAAGCTAGGAGGGAAAAAACTGATAAAGATCTGGAAGGTTTTGTTCAACAGTGTTTTAAGAGGAGAAGAAGTACTAGCATCCTGGAAGAAAGTGGTGGTAGCTCTAATACCTAAAGAGAGTAAAGATCCAGCTTCATACAGGCCCATTTTAATACTAAACCATGATTATAAAGTGTTTATGTCTATAATGGCTAAAAGAATGGCAAAAATGACGCCAACATTCACAGATATGGATCAGTGTGGTTTTGTGGAGGGGAGGCAAACAATTGACAACATTGACAGAACACTGATGATCCAAAGGGATGCAAAATGTAAGAAAATACTACTGTATTTGGTGGGTCTTATTGCAGAGAAAGCATTTGACAGAGTAAGCTGGGACTTTATGAGCAGAACAATGGAAGCATTTGCATTCCCTGATAAAATTATAAGGTTGATTAAGAGGATATATGAGGGATCGGGGGTAAAAATTAAAAGTTTGCAGGGTCCTCTCTGATAATTTTTGCTTGACCAGAGGAACCAGGCAGGGGTATCTTCTCTCCCCTTTGTTATTTGCATTATATTTAGAGCCATTGGCAAAGAAAATAAGGGACTCAGAAACTCTATAATTGGTATGGTAGTCAAGAAAAGCTGGCTCTGTTTGCAGATGTTATTGTTTTATACCTGACAAAACCAGAAAGGGACATTATAGTGTTGTGGAACTTATTCATACAGTTTCAGATCTTTTCGAGACACAAAATTAATGCAGCTAAAACAAAGGCAATAGCGGTAAATTATGTACCCTCATATGAATTGGTTCAACAATATCAGTATTTATGGGGACATGAAAAAAAGAAGTATTTAGGAGTATGGATTAAACATGATACTGTTGTGGCAGCTAAGGATATGTGGGAAGAGACTAAACAAAAGATAATTCAAAAACTGAGAAAATGGAAGCTCCATTATATGGATATTGATAGTAAGATATAAGCAGTTAAAAATGTTTTAGTCTCTTTAGTCTTATACACAGGTCAGGCATATTTTTATCAGCCAGAGGAGTTGTGGATAGCAATTAGTAAAGAGCTGAAGGACTTTATCTGGGAGGGGAAGATGGCAAGAATCAAGTGGGATAAGCTTATTCTTCCAATAGAACAAGGCAGATTGGGATTACCCAGTTTGAAGGGGTATTTTAGAGCAGTACAGTTCCTGTACATAGCACAGGCAGAAAATTATAATGTAAAATGGAAAGAGATGATGATGAAATGGTGGGGGGGGGGGGGCTCAAGAAACAAGGTGAGATTGGGATTTTGGACACAGACCTTTAAGGAGAATAACAATAATAATACATAATATTATATTCATAAAGTAGCAGAAAGTCTTAAGCCAACACTGGAATGGAGCAAGGAGATTCTGCCAATAGGGATGACTGCAGTTAGGGATACAGATGATAGGCAAGAGGGGGATGGAAATTATTGGAGAAAACTGGCAAAGGAGCCAAGTTATTGGGAGCAAATGACTAGAGAGGGAAAGATAATAGAATGGGAAGATGCCAAGAACATAACTGGACTGCAGGTTAGAGTTTGCCTTCCCTATCAAGGATTGATATCAGAGTATAGGCAAAGAGAAAGAAATAGGGGAGTCCTAAATGACAGACAAGTACTGGTAGAGTTTTTAGTTGAATTTTGAACAGAAGTTGCAATTAAGAAAGGAATATTAGTAGAGCATGTAAAATATTGCATGGTAATTATAAGAATCAATCAGGGTAGGTTAGAAAGGATTGGGAAGAGAGATTGTATAAGCAATTCACAAAGAAACAGTGGAGGATATATGTATGTCTCCCAAATATGCAACAAAGTCTACAAGATTTAGGATATTTGCTTGGAAGTTTTTACATAGGTATTTTTATACCCCAAGTAGACTCCAAATAATTTTTCCTCAGGTAGACAGCAAATGTTGGAGGTGTGAAGGGGAAGAAAGAGGTACATGGAAGAGGTAACTGGGAACATATTTTCTGGGAGTGTAATGAGTTGTCAGACTTTAAAGATTCCCTGCCAACTGCTCTGTCAGAGATACTGGGTGAGCAAATTGGTGTAACTAAGGAAATCATCTTTTTGAGCTGTGGTACAGAATCAGAATTGCCTTGACATAGTAAGGCCATGCTGAGTCTAATTATGATGGCTGCAAAAAAGTAATTGCTATAAAATGGAAATCAAAGTCTAAGCCAACTGTACTAGAAGTAACAAAGATAGTAACAGAGATAAAACAACTGGAACTGGAATCTAGAAAAGGGTAGGAGCAGATTACATAGGAAAACATGGGAATTGTGGAATCAATACATGCAGAGGAGGAGCAATGTTTAAAAGAAGGCAGGATTTGAATGAGCAATGTAATGTTTGACTGGTAATGACTGGATGTATTATAAGTGATGTATGTTTGCAGCTACAGTTGTGTCAGCATGGTTTGCAATATATAATGTTTGCAAATTAAATTGTGTCTGTATGGTTTGTTTTCATTTATATAAATGCACAATTCCCTATATCATACGTGATAATTTAATAAAGATGTTTTTTGTTTGAAAAAAAAACAACCACTCTTATCATACCAATTTGTCCTTCTATTTGGCTGAGGCTTTATTCAAACTCTTCAAGCTCCCTTGTATCTAACGTCAGGCAGTCTGTATAGAAGCCTTTTCCATGACCTCTGCAATGAAGTTCCATGTTGTCCATTGCACTTTTGACAGCACTTGCAGTTGCTTTTCTGTATGGAATGACTTGGTTATAGTCTGCTTATAAATAATTCTGTGTAGCCATCCTTGTTATGCATTTTTTTCTTGAAGAGTGTGGACACAGATTCTGCAAAAGGAGAACAAAGCAAGGGTTATGTGTAAACTATAATCCCATGACAATATCCAGGTGGAAGAGGCTTCAGTTTAGGCAGCGATATCCATTAAAGCATTATATGGCGTTACTTTCTCAGCTTGTTCTGAGAGAGCTATGCAAGAAACTGCTTCCACAGTCTCACACAACAATTCTGAATATGTCGCTAAGACATAAGACCGTAACCTGTTTTTTGCTGATTTGTCTGTCTTGGAGGGCCATTATCCAGGATTGATGGCCCTTGCCATTATTAAAAATATTGTTTGCTTGTAGTTCAAAGCATCGTACTGGTCATTCCTAAATACTCCACAAGTAAAGTTTACAGTTAATGTTTTATTTACACAAATAAATAAAATAATGTCCTATTTACACAAATAAATAAAATAATGTCCATGGTGCCTTGGTGTAAATATTCAGGAGAACAAGGGAACAAATAGTTTTAAATGAGCAAACCATCATTTCATAGAAACCTTAACCAGTTAACACATGGACATTTCATTAAATTTCATAATTCCTTTTTAAACTAAAACATTCCAGTTTATCTTAGCATTCATCCATTTTGGTTGATATGTTTGAAACTTGATTATATAAAAAGAGCCATTGCATAATACTGTATTACCACTCTATTTACATAGACAGATTCTAAAATCATAAGTCTTCTGTAATATATCCTCACTACATTCAGAGACCTGCTGACCAAACTGTTTTAAGTAAATACAGTGATAAAACTTCAGGAGTCTTTATTTTAGCTTCATAGCACCTCTGCTACCAGACTTCTGTGGCATTAAGTAGATGGAATAAAAATAGTTTTTGCTGTCTTTAATCATTACAGTTCTATTCTGTGGTTTATAGAACTGAATATTGTAATCTTGATACCTTATGTCACTGATATGTTCTATAAACTTAACTTTCACAAGATCCTTGGTATGTGAAGTTGTTCTATCTCGCCATTCATTCTTTACTGATGGGTTCAGAGCTGATCCCTCTGCTCCGAGTCGCCCAATTGCAAAGCTCGAGGTCTTCAAATAGCTCAAGACCAAGTCCCTATCCCATGATGCATCTGGAATTACCCCAGATCTAGTTTGCCGCTGCAACAGATCGGATGTTCTGCATTAGCTCGGGCCAGTAAAACTGCTTTTTTCATTATTACTTAAAAATGTTTGATGGTTAGATAGTTTAAGGTAGTTTTAGTAGAGTTTTAGAAAGCTCTTATAGCTTTTGGGTGTGTTTACCTACTTTAATCCCTTCCCAGTAGTGTGTTTTATTCAGTGACCTTTTGTCACAAGTTATTCCTATTTCTTGTGTGTTTAGCCTTAGATTTTTTCGGATAGGCTTAGTAGTTGATTACTGTTGAAGCTTGCAGTTGACGGTATCTTGTTATATATTAGATAAGGCTTGTTGTGTCTCTTAGCAGCTGTCTTCTTTTATTGCACAGTCTGTTTAGAATTTCTTGTTGCATGCTTTAGACAGACTTTTTCTGTCACTTTACATTTATATTACTTGTGTGTGTGTGTGTGTGTGTGTGTGTGTGTGTGTGTGTGTGTGTGTGTGTGTGTGTGTGTGTGACTTAACCTGATTTTATTAAGGCTTGTGTGAATAATTAGTGTTAAGTTGTTCTGTGGTGACAGTAATTTTTCTTTGATTGTTATGGCTGACCAAGACAATCATCCTACGTCTGGCTTTAAGAAGTGCCCCAAATGTGGCCAAAAGATGTCTGTTACAGACAGCCACATAAATTGTGTATATTGTCTAGGAGCCCTGCATTTGCAGAATAGCTGTGCTATATGCCATTCTTTTTCCTCAAGGGTCCTACAGGAAAGGAAATGGAAACTGATTGACAGAGGGTTGTTGAAGCCATCATTTCAAGAAGCTTTGCATGACCATGATGGATCCAGCAAGTCCTCAAAGTCTTCTAAGACTTTGAACTCTAAGAAATCTATGAAATCTTCGGCTTTGGCTCCACTGCCATCGGAACCGACAGTTTTTACCTTTCGGAGCAGGTCCCCAGTCCTGGAACTGGTGTCCGAAGCTCCTAAGAGTCCGTAACTACAGTCAGTACCACTTTCAGTGTGTTCTTCTTGGACCTCTATCAGCCTTTCAGATCTGGATGTGGATTGTGTGGTGCAGAAGCTGTTATCGGCACTGGTCTTGGCAAACATTTTATCGGCTTCGACCTAGTTGGCTTCAGAGCTGAAGACCCTTACACCAGCTCAATCTATTTCTCCTCCGAGCCATACTGGTCCTTCGGAGCTGGAGGAGTCGGACCTGTTGATAGTGGAACCCTTGGATCTGACGCCTGGGGTCTATATTATAAGATCAACGGTTGAAAACATCGAACAACATATGGTCAAGTCAGCACCATATGGTCGATGTCTTCAAACATCGACCTTATAAAAACAAAAAAGAAAAGAAAAGAAAAAAGTATCCTAATGGATTTAAGCAGTGGGTCAAGCCCCCTTGCACTCCCCACACCCCCCGCTACTTAAATATACCAACTCCGAGACTGCACTACATTGCAGTAAACTGAAATCTCCCTTTACGGAGATTTATGTTTACACATTCAATGTTCTCTGCTTTCTCTATTCTCGTGTCGATAATATCAGCTTTGATATTGTCAGCTTTCGAGAATATAATATAGACCTGACGCCTGTTCCAGTGTCTTCGGCTCTGTGCACTCTGACGTCCTCAGTGCTGACCGAGGGCTTTAGGAGCCAAGACTCTCTGGTCGGGTCCGGGGAGGATAGTCAAACTGACTTGTCGGTTCCGACTCTGCCTCTTGGGGCTTTGGCTCGGATGATCTCGGCTCCTACCCCTGGTTCGGAGCCCACTGTCCCGGTGCCGGGGGTTTCGATGGTTTCTTCGGATCCATCGGTTCCCTTGCATCGGAGCAGGGGTGCTTTCAATGCCATGAGGAGAGTCATGTCTCCTAGAACATCTTCTACCTTAGGTCTGGCTTCCTCCTCCCCTAAAGCGCCTGTGTCTGCTTCTGCCTCACACATCCTGACCAAGCGTAGAGACCCAGAGCCTCGGGCAGCCCAATTGGGTAGGCCTTGCTCTTCCGAGACCTCACCGGAAGCTCCCACTGATGAGGTTCCCAGGAAGAGATTGTGTAAGAGGAAACATCTAGACTCCCCTCAGGAGTCTCTAACATCGAATACTGACTTAGATGAGTCAGAAGGGTCCGCAAGGTCCCCCTCTGAAGATATCTCATTTGCTGAGATACTTGAAATCCTTAAGCAGAGGGGTGACTGGTAGTCCACAAGCCCTACTGAGGATGAGTTAGTTCTCCTGAAGGCTTTCGGGTCTCAGCCCTCCACCTCTTGGGTGTCTCCACCCTTCGATGAGCTAATGCAGCTGGTCTCACGAAGGGCATGGGAGTCTCCGGATACTATGGAGCCTGTCCCTAGGAGGCCTGATAACTTCATTTCTGCCCCCCTTTGACAAGACATTCTTAAAAAAAAGGTGTTCTTGTTGATGCCACGGTGGTGGCGGCAGCCACCAAAAAGGAAATGTCTGAGACTTCCTTGTCTATCCATCCTCCTAACAGAAACTCCAGGATCATGGGTAGATACGGAAAGCGCATGTTAAGTTCAGCGACTTTTGCTCTTCGTTCGCTCAACTATTTAACCCGTTTTCTCCTTAAAGAGCTAGGAGATACTCTTCAGGGGACATTAGCTGCAGGAGCTACCAACAAAGTTGCCGCCCAGCTTGCTACCCTCAATTCTATAGGCAGCTCATCCATGCATCTCATCTCATAAGCAGCTGATGGGAATGAGTAGGGCAGCAGGTATAAGAGTTGCTCTTAGGAGACACTCCTGGATGCGCTTGTGTTCCTTCGCGGAGCCCTTCAAGTCATCCTTCGTGAATACTCCCTTTGACGGCTCATCCCCTTTCGGGCTTAAAGTGAAGGAAACTTAACCAGGTGTGAACAGGATGGAAAGACTCTGTCTGCCATCAGGGTTCGTTTTTCCACCCCTACTCGACCCTACCCTAAGGGTCAAAGGGGAGGAAAAGTGTGGTTCCGAAAAGCCCAAGGAGTCTTTCAGAACACACATGGTGAACCCCCCTCCAGAGGCAGAGGAGGGAGCAATAATGGAAGACGCCACCCTCGTGGCAGAGGGGGTCCGCATCACCAGGGTGACAGATCACTTCTCTGGGAAGCCCTACCAGCGCTCCTGAGAGGAGACCTGACTGTCCTGCTCTGGAGGCAGTTGGGGGTTGCTTATCTTTGTATCCAGACGCCTGGCTCAAAATAACAAAAGACAGCTGGGTACAAAGTATCATTTCCAGGGGATACTTCATCCCATTCGCCACACCCCCTCTTCCCATAAGAAAAATCCTGGACATTCTACCCAGTTATAGGGAACAGGCAGCAATAGAGGTCCAAACTATGCTAAGAAAAAGAGTCATCCAACCAGTCTCAGCAGACCAGACAGGATCGGGAACTTACTCAAGATTCTTTTTGGTTCCAAAGAGGACGGGGGACTGGAGACCCATACTGGACCTCAGCAGACTGAACCAATACGTAAAGAAAGAGAAGTTTCAGATGGTCACGCTTCAGTCTATACTTCCTTTCTTAGGGAAAGACAATTAGATGTGCTCGATAGATCTCAAGGATGCTTACTACCACATAAAAATGGCCAGGCCATCCAGGGATCATGTGCACTTCCGGTTGGGAGCCAATCATTACCATTTTCGAGCCCTGCCCTTTGGTCTCACTACAGCCCTGAGTGTGTTCACCAAAAGGCAGTGGTCATGGCTCACCTGAAGCGTCTAGGATTCCAGGTGTTTCTGTACTCAGATGATTGGCTTCTTACTGCCACCACCAGGCATCAACTCATTCAGGCCAGGGAGTCCACTCTGTCACTCTGCAATCAACTGGGCATTACAATCAGCTCAGAAAACTCTGCTTTGTCGCCATCGAGCATATCATTTTTATCGGGGCAGAGCTGAATACCACCACCACCACACTAAGGCTTCCAATAGTAAGAGTCTTTGTCCTTCATCAGCATGTCAGCGTTCTGATATCCAAAGACAGAGCGCCAGCATCAGAAGTTCTGAAATTATTAGGCATGATGGCAGCATCGATTCTAGCCATACCACTAGCTCATATGCACATGCGGATACTACAATGGCTGTTGTTCACTCAATGGTCTTACCAAGAACTTCCCATGTCTTACACAATAATGACTACAAATTCCTGCAAAAAGGATCTTCAATGATGGTTGACCTCACTTCATGTCACGATAGGACACCCATTTGTGCTACCCCCTCCAATGGCCACAGTGACCAAGGACGCTTCCCTGATATGGTGGGGGGAGGCATTTTCAGGAAAAGACAGCCCAAGGCACATGGACCGATCAAGAAACACATCTGCATATCGATGTACTGGAGATGAGAGCAGTACTTTTGGCATTGCAGTACTTTCAGGACTCTCTTTCTCTGGGTACGATTGCGATTCAGACAAACAACATGTAGGTGGTCTGGTATTTGAACAAACAAGGAGGAACCAAGTCCTACCCCCTTTGTCTCAAGGCTGTGAGAGTATGGCTGTAGGCTTTTTCCACCCAGCGATTTCTGTTGGCAATGCACATCCTGGGGAAATCCAACGTGATAGCAGACAAGCTGAGCAGGGCAATCTTGTTGCCCCATGAGTGGTCCCTCAAGCAACAAATAGCGGACACGATTTTCCACAGGTGGGGCCAGCCTTGTTGCGACCTCTTTGCCAGTCACATGAACATGAAATGCAGAAACTATTTTGCCCTGATTCGCCCTCCGGGAGAAGCCCCAAGGGACGCACTTGTACACAATTGGCCTCCAGGTATCCTCTATGCATTTCCACCAATCCTATTGATATCCAAGGTTCTACTGAAAGCAAAGACCCTGGAAAGGACCATCATTCTCATAGCCCCTCATTGGCCTCGTCATATTTGGATCCCCTTTCTTCGACTTCATCTTTTGGAGAACCCTTGGATTCTGGACCCAGTTCCAGACCTTCTGATGCACTCGTCGGGGGAACTTCATCCCTCTCTCTAGTCCCTGAAGCTGATAGCTTGGCTGCTCCAATTCCCATAATAGCCAGGTTCCATAACCTTTCCAATGAGACAAAGCAAATTCTCTTATCCTCTCATAAATCTTCTACGAGGGAACTATATCTTAGCAAATGGAAAAAAGTTTCTATTTGGGCCTTTAAAAACAATATTTATCCGTACCAAACCCCTATGGCCTCCATTTTGTAGTTCTTGACTATGATTTTCAACAAAGGAGCTGCAGCAGCAACAGTTCGGGTTTAACTGGCTGCTATTTCTAATTTTCATCTTGGATTCGAAGGATTGAATATTATGTCACACAAGTTATCCAAAGCCTTTCTCAAAGGGACCTTTCATATTAGACCACCTGTGAAATCTCCCTATTCCCCATGGAATCTAAATTTTATGCTTTCCCACATAATTTTTCCGCCATTTGAACCAGCTTCCTCATGTGACCTCAAATTTTTGTCCTGGAAAACCATCTTTTTAGTAGCTATTACTTCTGCCTGCAGAGTGTCAGAGCATCAGGCTTTATCTATCAAGCCCCCTTATTTGATATTCCATGCTGACAGAGTCTCTCTTAGAACAAACCCCTCATTCTTGTCCAGAGTTTGCACTGAAACCAATCTCAACCAAATTATTGATTTGCCAGTCTTCTTTCCCAACCATTCAAACAATTTAGAGTACTTGCTGCACAAACTTGATGTTCACAAACAGCTCAGATTTTATTTGGATAAAACAAAAGATTTCAGGAAACCATACCAGCGTTTTGTTTCATTTTCAGACTCCAGGAAAGGTAGACCAGTGGCTAAAACAACTCTCTAAATGGTTATCTGATTTATTACCTTTGCTTATTCAGCTGCTGACATGCCTTTACAGCATAAAATTAAGGCCCACTCAACCAGAGCTGTTTCTACATCCTCTGCTTTTTCTGGCAGACTTCCTATTGATAACATTTGCACAGCAGCCACTTGGTCAAAACCTCATACCTTTATTACTCATTACAAAGTTAACAAGGCCTCCAGGGACAGGGCCTCCTTTGGATCTACGGTCCTGAGAAATATACTCCCGTGAGCCACCCGGGGTTGATGGTGCTTGGGACGCTACCCATCAGTAAAGAATGAACAGCATGATAGAACAACTTCAAATAAAGAAGTTATGTACTTACCATAATGGTCCATGTAAGTTGTTCATCTTGCTTTCATTCTTACATCCCTCCCACTTACCCCCTCCTGGGCTGTTAGATGACCGAGATGCTGGATCCATCCTGGTTGCTCAGTCCTTCTATACCTTTCTCTTGGGAGTGAAAGAACGAAATATGGTATTATTATACGCATGAAACAATATCTGAGGTAACTCCAGATGCATCATGGGATATGGACTTGGCCTTGAGCTATTTGAAGACCTCAGGCTTTGCAATTGGCCGACTCGGAGCTGAGGGATTGGCTCCGAACTCATCAGTAAAGAACGAAGACGAGATGAACAATTCACATGGAATGTTATGGTAAGTACATAACTTATTTTTCTCCATTATACACTTTGTGGCATGAACATATGATGGTGTTGATTACTGTTTGTAAGTTTCACATAAAAAGCCCATCCATTAATATTACAGGAACATCTCCTTAAAATGCCACAAAATGTGTAGGTTTTTGTATTGCCCTTTATTTCTGAAATCATTGTCTATTCACTTTAATAAAGTACAAAGATTTTTTTTTACTACTTTTTTTGTTGTTTTTATAATTATGCTCTCATCTTTTAAAGTAGTCTTTCCTATTCTAAAATGTGTAGTTTTCCTTATTCCAAAATGTGTAGTTTTTACTTTAGTAACTTCAGTGGCCCTTTATTATATAATATAATATAATAATATTTTTTTATTTATTTATTTCCTGACTTTGTATCTAATTGTGTTTCATTCTGGTTACTTTGTAATAAAATCAGTTGCAGACTCTAGAAAGCATGCCATTCCTCTACAGAACCATTTCTCTCCACCTCTTAATACATTATCAGAAGGTGGGTCTGGATGATATGAATCAGGAAGTAATTAGACAGTTGCTTAGCATACAGTAAACAGTAAAACAATAATTTATGTCAGTCTTACCTTTATTCTTATGTATGGGGTGGGATCCAATCCAGCAGATCCATCTTGGCCTTATACAAAAGCTTGTGGCCTTCAACCAAGTTCTCAGGCACAATTCCCTTCCCAGAATGCACCTCTTCATTACCTCAGATCTCATTTGCCACTTCGTAAAAGACGCGGTCATTCACAGAGCTCCAGGCTAAGTTTACCATTTTTTTTTATTATTCATAATTTAAAATACCTTTAACTCCTACTTCTTTACCCTACTCATTTCATAACTATTTTTCGAATGCCTCTAGTTTTTACAATGAATTTTTATCAGAAGAACATCATTCTTTTTTCTTCCCTCCCCCACCCCTCCATTTTTCTCAATAGGACGTCTTTCTTCTAAAAAAAAAACGTACTATCTTTCCTATATATATATATATATATATATATATATATAGATAGATAGATAGATAGATAGATACATGATTCCACTTGAAACCATGGAATGTTCAGAACATCGAAGTTCTAATCATTGAGACCAGAACATCGATGTTCAGAACATCGAAGGTTCAAAGTGGAAGTGCCAGGTAAGTAAAAATGGTAATTTTTGGGTGTATATGCAGGGCAGCAAGGTGCCCTGCATGTTGTGTGTGTGCCATCTGAGTGTTGGCATTGCAGGTAGGGTACGGGAAATCTCCCGTTTAGCGCTACTGCATATAGTGGTAAACGGGAGATTTCCCTTACCCCACTGTAGTGAGATCTTGGAGTTGGAATATTAAAGTAAGGGGTGGTGGGCACAGCTCCCCACGTGGGGGGTGCAGGGGGGCAAAGCCCCCCTGCATAAAATAGTTTTTGAATGTTTATTTCTTTTTCTGTGGTTCACTTTGAACCTTCAATGTTCTGAACATTGATGTTCTGGACTCGATGATTAGAACTTCGATGTTCTGAACATTCAATGGCTTCAAGTGGAACTATATATATATATATATATATATATATATATATATATATATATATATTTCTTTTCCACAGTTTACATACTAGGTGTTATTGTTTATTTGTTTTGTTGGTGTTTGCAAGTTTTTAGCGAGTTCTTTATATTGATTAGTGTTGCTAGTTCTGAATTCTTTTTTCCTTTTTTGCTTGTGGTAAACTGCTGAAAATGTCTCAAAAACTTGATAAACCCTTAGGGTTTAAAAGGTGTGAGGAGTATGGCAAGAAAATGCCATTAAGCGATACACACAGTCTGTATGTGTATTGTTTGGGCCATTTGCACTTTCAAGAATCCTGCAGCATTTGTCTTGGCTTCAATTAATATGTCATATTAGAGAGTAAAAGAAGCTAATGTTGAAGTGTTTATTGAAAAGCCCCTTTTCAACAATATTGGACAGACCAAAAAAGACTCCTCTGTCAGCTCCAAAGGTATTACTGATGCCTGCACAAAAGAAGGCAAAACACTCTGCTCCATTAAGTACTTTGGAGCAGAAGAGAGTTGGGTCTGAAATTTCCTCAGAGTGCTTACAGCTTTCTGCTCCAACAACTCCTGCTGAGATGCAGGCTCAGATCCGAGACCAGTCTCCCTCAATCGAACCAGTTTCTTCTAGGTTGCCTTCTCCAATGTTCGCAAAATCTAGGTCTCCGACCCTGTCTACCTGGTCTACTAGGAGCCTTTCAGATAAAGATGTGGATAGGGTGGTACATAGATTGCTTAACGCTTAAGACACTGGTACTGGCCAAGTTGTTGTTGGATTCGAGCCCTATGGGTTCGGAGCCAGCAAAGTCAGCCCTGGTAGCTTCTCTTCCTTCTCTGATCCAACCTTTGAATTCAGAGCCAGAAGATTCTGATTTCCAGATTGTACGTCAGATCAGAGACTTGCATTGTCATCTGCTCCAATATTAACTCTCGAGTTCCTCTGCTTTGTTGTAGCGGTAGGACTCTAGGAGCTGTAGCTCTCTGGTCAGACCCAAGGATAGGGATCCAACCACTTTTTCTTTGAATCGGTTCCTGTCTCTTGAAGCATCAGCTCGAATGAGCTTGGCTTCTACCTTGGCCTTGGCGTTCTTATCTTTGAGTCTTGAGGGGCCTTCTGCGACAACTACTTTTTTGTCGGTGCTGGGGAGTTCCTCGAATCAGGGACAGGGAGCTTTTGAGGTTATGAGACAAGCTTTTATTGCTTCTCAGTCTCAGACTCAGTCCTCTCAGGATCTTCCTACCCCATCCCTGCAGTGCCTTTGTCCTCTATTTTACCCCATCCACAGGGACAGAGGTGCCCCAAGCCTCAAGACATTCCTCAGGGAACCACCCCTTCTGAAACTTTCCCAGATTATCACATTGAGGAATTCTCTCGGAAGAGGACTTGTAAGAGGAAACATCTAGACTCCCAAGAGGATTCCGTCACTTTGGATACTGATATCAAGGAAGCTGGAGGGTCCTGAAGATGTCTCATTTGAACACATATTGAAAATGCTTAAACAAAGATGGGACTGCCAGTCTAGTTCCCCTTCGAGAGAGGAATAGGTATACCTGAAGGCTTTTGGGTCCTGCCCTTCCACCTCCTGGGTGATCCCTCCTTCCGATAAGCTTATTGACTTAATGTCTTGGAAGGCTTGGGAGACTCCAGATACCATAGATCCTATTCCTAGGAGGCCAGATAAGCATATCACATCACCATCTGACAAGAAATTTATTTCAAAAGGAGTAGCTATGGATGCCATGATCATGGCAGCAGCCACCAAAAAGGAACTCTCTGAGACCAGTTCCACTGTCCACCCTCCTAAAAAGGACTCTATGATAATGGCTAGATATGGGAAGTGCATCTTCTCTTCAGCAGGCTTTGCTCTTCAGTCGCTGAATTACCTTGCCCACTTTATGAGACTTCAAAGGGATCTGCTAAAGGAGTCGACAGATACCCTACAAGGAGCTGTAGCTGAGGGGGTCACAGACAAAGTAGCCTCTCAGCTTGCTACCCTAAATTTGCTTGCTAATTCCTTCATGAAACTGATTTCATATGCAGCAGATGGAGCGAGTAGAGCTGCAGGTTCAGATATCTCTATTAGTGGATAGGCCTGAGTGTGACTTTGCGATTTTGCGGATCCTTTCAAGTCTTCCTTTGTGAATGCCCCCTTTGATGGCTCATCTCTTTTAGGGCCAAAAGTCAAAGAAACACTCACCAGTTGTGAAAAAGAAGGTAAGATCTTCTCTCCCATAGGAGTCCATTTTTCTACTCCAACCAGACCCAATCCCAAAGGTCAGAATGGTAGCGGAAAGATGTGGTTCTGAAAAATCTCAATGGTCTTTCCAGGATGCACATGGTGAAAGTTCCCCTGGAGCAGAAGAGGGAGCAATAATGAAATGCACCTCCCTCGTGGCAGGGGAGGCCCACAGAACCAGGGGTCTAGAGGCACCTTCTTTAGCAAGCCCTTTGAGCACTCATGAATGGAGGGCCAATTGTCCACCTCTGGAGACTATTGGGGGTTGGCTGTCTGCACCCACAGGCCTGGCAAGAGATTTCAAACGACAAATGGGTGCAGCAAATAATATCCAGAGGTTATTTCATCCCCTTTGCATGTCCCCATTCCCGAAACAAAAAATCCCAGATGTGCCACCCAGTCAAAGGGATCAAGCAGTCAAAAAAGTTCAAAGATTGCTGAACAAAAGAGTAATCCAAGAAGTCCCCACAGACCAACAAGGATTCGGAACTTACTTAAGATTCTTTTTAGTACCAAAGAAAACAGGGGGCTGGAGACCCATTCTGGATCTCAGCAACCTAAACAAGTTGATCAAAAAGAGGAAGTTTCGAATGGTCACTTCACAATCTATTCTTCGCTTTCTGGGAAAAGACAATTGGATGTGCTCGATAGATCTTTAGGATGCATACTACCATATAAAAATGGACAGATGGTCCAGAGGACATCTGTGCTTCCAGCTGGGAGCCAGTCATTATCGGTTTCGAGCACTGCCCTTTGGTCTTACTACAGCCCCCGAGTGTCCACCAAATGCATGGCAGTGGCTGCGGCTCACTTGAGGCATCTAGGATTCCAAGTGTTTCCATGCTTAGACAACTAGCTCATAACCACCATGACCAGGCATCAACTCATAGGGCAATATAAACTACCTTACACCTTTGCTCACACCTAGGAATCACAATAAATTACGAAAAGCCAGCTCTAGAACCTTGTCAAAATTTGGTTTTCATGGGAGCTCATCTAGATACACGAAAAATGATAGCAAATCTTCCCTCCGAAAGAATAATGTCATTGCGCAAACAGGAAAAAGTACTGATTCCCAAGAAAAGAGCATCTGCAAAATTAGTACTACAGGTCTTAGGAACAATGGCGTCTTCAACAGTATTAGTGCCACTAGCCCACCTGCACATGTGAGTACTGCAGTGGTTGTTGTTAACCCAGTGGTCCTTTCTAGAACTTTCAGTCTCTCACAAGATCTTGATTAGAGATTAATGCAAGAAGAATCTTCAATGGTGGATCCATTCCGACCAAGTCAGTCTAGGTCATTAATTTGTACCCAGTCATCCCCGAGCCACAATGACTACAGATGCCTCACAGATAGAGTGGGGGGGCATTATGTGGGAAGGACAGCCCAGGGCACTTGGTCCCCTTATGAGGCCCATCTGCATATAAATGTTAAAGAGATAAGAGCAGTGCTCCTAGCATTGCAAGCCTTTCAAGACTCTCTCCCTCTGGGAACAATAGCAGTCCAGTCAGACAGCATGTCAGTAGTCTGGTATATCAACAGACAAGGAGGAACCAGATTTTGCTCCCTTTGTCAGGAAGCCATCCGAGTTTGGCAATAGGTGATGTCTTCCAACTGCTTTTTGATAGCAACTCACATTCCAGAGAAATCCAACGTCATAGCAGACAAGCTAAGCAGGGCAATTCTGATGCCTCATGAGTGACCCCTCAAACAAGAAATTGCAGAAAGAATTTTCCAAAAATGGGGCCAGCCTTGCTGTGACCTCTTTGCTTCTCCAGTAAACAACAAATGCAGCAGCTACTTTGCCCTAATCCCCCCTCAGGGGAAGACCTTGAGAGATGCAATTGTTCATGACTTTATGCTTATTCCCCAACACTCCGATTCCCAAATTGTTACAGAAAGCAAGCATATTGAAGAGAAAAATCATCCTCATTGACCCTTATTGGCCCCTGCAGATCTTCTGGAAGAAGCATGGATACTAGACCCAGTAACAGACCTCCTCTCACATCCACAGAATATGGTTCATCCCGATTTACAGAATCTCAAACTGACAGCATGGCTGCTCCATTTCCAATGATAGCCAGGCATCCTCTACTTTCGTCCCCATCTAGACATATTTTACTTACCCCTCATAAAATTTCCACATGTAAACTTTATAGAAACAAATGGAAAAGATTTGCTGTGTGGGCTACAGAGAATAATATTGATCCTTTTACTGCTCCCCTTCATTTTATTTTAGACTTTCTGGTGAAGCTCTTTAATATAGGTACTGCAGCAACAACTGTAAGGGTTCAGTTGGCCACTATTTCCAATTTTCATCTAGTTGAACGACTTTCCAATTGTGTCACACAAACTTTATAAGACCTTTTTAAAAGGAACCTTGATGTTAAGACTGCCTCATAAAAGTTCATCTCCTCCTTGGGATCTAAATTTTGTACTGTCCCATATCATTTATTCCCCCTTTGAGCCTTCAGCCAATTGTGATCTGAAATTCTTGTCATGGAAAACATTGTTTCTGGTGGCTATTACTTCAGCAAGGAAAGTATCCGAATTGCAGCCCTTGTCTGCTAATCCTTCTTATTTGGTGTATCATAAGGATAGAGTTTGTCATTATTGCTCTTTCTTTTCTTCTTAAAGTAGTATCTGACAATAACATAAACCAATCAATTGGACTACCAGTGTTTTCCCAAATTTCCAAAATAAGGGATAGTATATATTACATTTGGATGTTCACAGACAATTGCATTTTTATGTGCACAGAACTAAAATTTTAGAAAGTTACAACATTTATGTATTTCTTTTTCAGAAACAAGAAAAGGTTTATCAGTATCCAAGGTTATCTTATCTAAATGGCTTTCTGATTGCATTACCTTTATTTATACTTCCCAGAATAAACAACTACATGAACTTGTGAGAGCCCATTCTAATAGAGCTATTGCTAATTCTTCAGTGTTTCTACCTAGGGTATCTATGGACAATATTTGTGCAGCAGTGACATGGTCAAACCTCATACTTTTGTTACTCATTACAAACTAGATTTGGCCTCCACGGGCAGAGCTTCCTGTGGATCTATGATACTGAAGTATGTTCTCCCATGAGCCACCTAGGATTCAGGTTGCTGGGGACGCTGTCCCATATGTGAGAATAAATGCGAGATTGACAACATCACATAATGAAGCTATGTAGTTGCCATAATATTCCATGTGTGTTGTCCATGTCCGCCTTTATTCTCACAACCCTCCCACCAACCCCCATCCTAGTCTCCTAGGAGAACGGGTAATTAAAATTCCTTTCTTCATGGACTCATTGGCTTCAGAACATGGGTTAAAATAACATAGTTCTTACCATTACTTTGTTCATATATATATATATATATATATATATATATATATATATATATATATACTGTTTTTTTTTGTTTTTTTGGCAGACAAGATCTGAGGTAATGGATAGGTGCATTCTGGGAAGGGAAGGGTGCCTGAGAGCTTGTTTGAAGGCCACAAGCTTTTGTATAAGGCCGACATGGATCCGATGGATCAGATCTGACCCCATATGTGAGAATAAAGGCGGAGATGGACAACACACATGGAACATTATGCTAAGTACACAACTTCTTTCTTATTAAACATATTAAATATAGATCCACTGAAGTAGCTAAAGTAAAAACTGCACATTTTAGAATAAGAAAGCCCACTTTACAAAAAAAAAAAAAGCCCACTTTACAAGACAAGAGCATAAATATAACAAAAATAAGTTATAAAAAAACTTTGTACTTAATTTTTAAAAGTCACAGGTAGTTATAAAAAAGCAAATGTAAATTAAGCCTGCAGTAAGCAGAATGTCCATATTGCAAGGAATTTCCTGCTATCCTTACGAAAAAGCCAAAAAGTGTCCCAGACAAACAGATTTGTGGCATAGTAAATAGCATTAACAGATTTGCATTAAATCCACTTTAAACACTTTCCTGATGTCTTTGGGGCTGGTAGCAAAGTTAAATCCAATCAGAATTAGTCAATCTGGTAGCACTGTGTAGCAAGGAAATGCAACATAAAGCATCAGAACCAAATAGAGCATCAGATTTGACTGTGCAACACAATTTATAAGCTACAGTGAAAAAGCACAAGTATATGTAAACTAACCTTGAAGCAAGCAGAGTGTTGAGAACAATAGCAGATTTCCTATTTGTAATAAACAGTACTGACGGATTAGCAGGAAA
This sequence comes from Protopterus annectens, assembly GCF_019279795.1. Taxonomy (NCBI): domain Eukaryota; kingdom Metazoa; phylum Chordata; order Ceratodontiformes; family Protopteridae; genus Protopterus; species Protopterus annectens. Next base: position 136,807,071 of record NC_056745.1, read on the forward strand.
TCCACTTTAAAAACACACAGGTAGACTTGGGTTAAATGAATATTACACTTCCTTGGTGCGGGACTGGTAGTTAGGTTAACTCCTGCAAGATCTGGTCAGTCAAGTTGCAGTGTGTAGCAAAGAATTGCAGCACAAAGCAGACCAGCATGATAGAGACAGTGCTTTAAACAGACTCAAGTCAGGAGAGGCTTCATGGATGGCAGGCACTGGCCAGATAGTATATAGAATTAAAAACATATGGGTTAAGTCTGTAGTGGAGTAATAGGAACAGAGAGTGTAATTAAGAAAAATAGTGAGATATTAGTAACTGTTGCTGAATTATGTGGGTGGACAGTGGTTGAAGAAGATGGCTGCTATCTTAAAGGCAGTAGAATATGAACAGTAGGAAGAGGATAATCTCTAAAGCTCTTAATATTTATTGATGTGCTAAAATCTATGAAATATGTAGAAGATTGATTAGAACTATTAATATACAAGTCTTTGAATTGACATTGTCCCTTCCACCCCACACTGTTCACCTAAAAAGCAAATAAGGCCAATATAATTCTGACTAAATAAAAAAGTTTCAGCTGAGATATTTTGCAAAACTGAGCTTGTAATTATAAACTGCATAAAACCTTTTAATTTTTTTGTAGCATGCTAGCACTGATAGCGTAGAGGATGATGGCCTGACTATGGCCCATGTGGCCTAGGACTGAGTAGTAAGTAGTACCTTGGGCACTAAAAAGATTTCCAAATGATTAAAACTGAGACACAATAAACAGTACTAACAAATTAGAAGGAAATCCACTTTAAAAACACTTTGCAGGAGTGAATGGGTGTGCCTGTCCTAAGAAGAAAGATTCAGTTTGGAGACATGAAATGCCACAGCCACTCATAAGAGAGGAGATACTGCAAGAGGCAGTCCCCAAGCTGGAAGTCGTATCCCTTTTTTCAGTGTCTTATAGACTTTTGAGAGGTGATTTCTATCTCGGTTACCATTCCATGAGACATCTAGTTTTCCCACATAGCTCTCAATCTCTTAGCGCAAAACATCTGGACAAAGCCAAAAATAACAGGGGGCAAGCCCCCCAAAATACAGGTACTTTTTAAATATTGCTCTTATAAACGTAGAAAGTTGATGGACTAAAAGGTCTTGTGTTACCATGCATTTTCTGAAGGCTATGACATCTGAAACTGAAATGCTTTAAATCATCACCACCAGAGAAATTAAACATGGTGGAGGAGTAGGTTTAACCCAGTGTCTCCCAAATCTCTGGTGTAGACATCCCAGGCATGTTAAGCAGTGTAACTCAGTCTTCCCTCAGACACAAATTTACTCTGGGGTTAACTGCTGTGGCCCTCCTGGAGAATGGAGGTGTGGTATGAGTGAGGTTACTGACAAGGCATAAGCTGTGTAAAACTCAGTGGCCTTGGAATATCTATGAAGTGCACTTGGAATATCTATGAGATCTACGAAAAAGATAGTTTATAGAATGCAGCAATAGCAATTTTAATTAAGGAACAGCAAAAATAATCTCTTGTGTAGTAATTTCATGCCTAAATGCAGATTTGTATTCTGGATCATTCTGTGTCAAGGGAAGCATATTTAGCAAGGTATCAACATAATTCTCTCCAGGATAATTAGGACAAATAAAAAATAAATCTGAAAACCCAAGAGTATTAGAAGTGATATTCCTTAGAAAGTCATTAATGGAATAAATGACTGGCTTCATCTATTTTGATAGTTTTAGCGAAATAGGAAAAATGGGTTGTGCCTATTTACAGTATCTTGCTATGTAGAGAAAGAACCAAGCCAAAACAGATGAGCATGAAGCATAATATTAAGTTTATTCCAAAACAACATAATTGACTTGTTTGTTTCATCAGAAAGTCTAACTGAAATTTCCCTAGTTTCATAATTTCATCTTTAATAGACATTTCTTTCAAAACAAATATAGAAAAGGAAGCTTTAATAATAATAATATGTCCATGCAATTGGGCTTTTAAAGTTGCCCACCATATATTGAATTAGGTAGAAGTATCAATAATCGGGTTCAAGATAAAGATAATCTAAACAGTCATTAATAATGTAAGCAATTTCAGGATAATCTAAAAGCTTCAGGTTCAAATGCCACAAAAAAAAAAAGAAGTAGGCTCACTAAACTGAAAATCCATTAAGTGAATGACTATTAAATGATGTGAAAAAAATCAAATTTTGTTCAACCTTACAAAGTAAATGATGTAAAGAGTGAAAAAATCAGTTAATCCATAAAATGGCTTCCAATCAATAAAAATATCAAGAAATTTATTGAACAAAAAGATGTAGCAAAATTTATTAAACCAGTATTTTATTAATACATTTTACTACATTTGTTTGTTTAACTGTCACTGAGTGGACTTTTTGGGACTTGTGCCTTCAAATAACAGTTGATCTGATGTTGTCAGTCTTCATCTATTCTTGACTTATGGGTTACGGTTCTGATCCTCAGAACTGATCCGGCTGTTATATAGCTAGCATCAGCCAAATAAACTCTCTCGAGCTGCAAGTCTACCCACAGTGCCCCTCTCCATATTACCTCAGATCTCGTTTGCTGCATATATGACAAGATGAATCTGCCAACTCTGTTGTAGCTAAGTATATTTTTTTGTATCCTTATTATTCATCTAAAATCTTTCTATCTTTAATACTTGGTCTACCTGTAGCATTTATGCTGTATTTTTCCCATTACCACTGGTAACTTCTCCCTCTACCATCATTGGTAGTCTTTCCCTTTTCTCTTTCTACCACTGGTAGCCTTTCTACCATTGTTGGTAGATTTTTTCCTCTTTCCTTCTGTGTGAGTAACGTCCTATTTTCTAAAACTTTCTTCCTTTATCTTTCACTGCTTTCCTATTTATTTTGTCAGAAATATGGCAGAAAAGCCAAAAAGCTCCACTACGGGGTTTAAGCAATGTGTGGAGTGTGGCAGGAAAATGCCAAACCCGGACAACCACGAATCCTTCATTTACTGCTTGGGTGTTTCCATTTGAGTATAAACTGTTCAATCTGCCAGGGTTTCAGTAATAGAACTCTGGCAGAGAGGAAGAGTAAACTTATTCTCAAAGGGCTCTTTAAAGCCCCTTTCGAAGAAGCTGAATCAAAATCCTCCCGTTTTGTGCCAACATCTCCATCGGCACTGATTGTCAGAAAACATAAACACGCTTCGAGGGTTCATCTTCGGAACTGAAAGTTAAAGTTCTGAGGCTCTTGGAGCAGTCTAGATTCCCGGCACCGAAAACCATACCAGTGCCTTCTACATCAGCTACCACAACTGTTCCAAGTTCAACTATCACGACTCTGACTTTGACCATGGCTCCGATACTGGTGCCGACTGTCACTTCTACCATTTCTGTGCCTATTTCCTCCACAGTACAGCACAATTAGTGGTGTCTACAGAACACAGGTCTATCTATTCTCCATCTTTGGACCCGTTCCATGGTCATCTCCATAGTCTATTCCTAGAGAGACCCGATTCGCCTTCTGGATTATCCATGCGCTCCACCAGAACTCTTTCTGAGGTTGAAATTGTTAGGTTGGTGGAACAGATCTTGACAGCCCGGGGTCTCCCATCCTCTTTTCAAGCCCCTCTCCCTTCTGCTGCAGAGATTTTTTCTTTGCCTACCCCTACTTATTCTCCTCCTCTATCCTCAGTGCAGGCTTTAGAGCTCTCAACTTCAACATCTCAGGTACCGATGGCTTCGGCACCAATAATACTTTTGTTTTCAGTGCTGAGACTAGCTCTGGCTCCCTTGGTGCCTTATGCACCATCGGGTCTCCGGGACTGTGCTTTCATCATCAGGCCCAGGTGATTCAAGCCAGCCCCGAGTTTTTGTATGGAGCCAACTGTATCTCTTCCAGCTGTGCTGGCAGGGGACCTGTCCTCGTTTCTGGTCTGTCAGGTGGGACTGTCAGGGTGGGGTGTGACCCCAGTTCCAAGTTTGTCTGTCTCGGTTTTAGGCTCCCATCCCTCATCAGGGGGTCCTGCCTTTCAGGCTATGGAAAGAGCTTTAGCCACTGCTTCAACTCAGATGGCTCCTGGGTTATTGCAGTCTTCTCCCGTGATCCCAGGTTTTTCAGATCAGCCACCAATGTCTACCTCTGGACAGCGCGCACCATGGTTGCAAGAATTGCCTTCTAAAAGCACTCCCTCTTCCAAGTCCTCCTGAGATGTTCCCACTGAGGAACCCCCTTGGAAGAGATTGTGTAAGAGGAAACACCTTGATTCTCCTGAAGAATCCGCCACAGGCAACATGGATTTTGATGAAGGAGGGTTCCCCACAGTCACCCCCAGAAGACGTCTCCTTTGGAGATATTCTAGGATCCTAAAACAGAGGGGTGATTGGTAGTTGAAAAAAAAAACATCTTTGAAGGAATCTGTGTACTTGCAGGCTTTTGGTGCGCGCCCATCTACCTCCTGATGATTTAATTAAACAAATTGTTCAGCAGGCTTGGAAGGCTCCTGACTGTGTGGAACCAGTCCCCCAGAGACCTAACAAAATCCTTACTGTTCCAGAAGATCAAACTGCATTGGGCTAAGGGCTTAGTAGTAAATGCCATGGTGGTAGTAGCCGCTACCAAAAAAGAACTAGTTGAGGAAAGTTTTACTGTCTATCCCCTGAACCTAGAATCCAGGGCAATGTACAGATTTGGGAAGTGGGTCTGTGCATCACTGACCTTCTCCATCAGGTCCTTGAACTTTTTGGCACATTTCACAAGACTTCAGAGGGATCTGGTCAAGGAGCTGTAAGCTGTCACAAAGGGGTCCAGGAAAAAGTGGCCTCCCAGCTAGCTACCCTAGAGTCTATCCCAAACTCGTCCATGAGGCTCATTGCAGATGCAGCCAAAGGGGTGACCATGTCAGCAGCTTCAGGTGTTGCTATTTGCAGACATGCTTAGATGTGCTTGTGCGAGTTTGCAGAACCATTCAAGTTTTCCTTCGTCAGTGCTCCCTTTGACAGATCTTCTTTATTTGGTGCCAAAATAAAGGAAACTCTCTCCAGGTGTGAAAAGGATGGAAGGACTTTATCTGCTGTGGACATACGTTTTTCCACTCCTCAATGCTCCTATTCCAGGAATCAAAGGAGTGGTAAGATGTGGTTCAAGAAATCCCAGAAGCCTTTCCAGGGCACATGTGGTTCGGATTCCCCTCAGGGTAGAGTTATAGTGGAAGATGCAGTCCCAGAGGCAGGGGTGGTCCGTAGAATCAGGGTTCCAGGGATTCATTCTCTGGTCAACCCTATCAGCGCTCCTGAAGGGGAGCCCAGTTGCTTACCTCTGGAAGCAGTCGGGGGAAGATTTTCCTTGCACCCAAATGCCTGGTGACATATAATCACCAATGCCTAGGTGCTAAGGATCATTTCCAGAATTATCTAATTCCCTTCACCTTTTATCCAAGAAACAAGATTCTCTGATGTTCCACCCAATCAGAGAGTTCAACCAGCAATAGAGATACAAAAACTGCTAGAAAAAAGAGTCATCCAAGAAGTCCCACCCGACCAAGTAGGGTCCGGGTTTTACTCAAAATTCTTTTTAGTTTTAGAGAAAACAAGGGGCTGGAGACCAGTTTTGGTTCTCAGTATTCTAAACAAAGTCATCCAACAAGCAAAATTCTGGATGGTCACAGTTCAGTCAGTTCTCCCCTTTTTAGTGAAAGATGATTGGATGTGCTCTATCGACTTTCAAAAATCATATTACCACATAAAGGTGGACAAATGCTCGAGAAAGTTTTTCCACTTCCGAATGGGAGCCAGTAATTTCCAGTTCAGAGTGCTGCCTTTTGGCCTCACCACAGCCCCCAGGGTGTTCACCAAATGTATGGCAGCAGAGTCAGCACATCTGAGGCTGCACGGATTATGAGTGTTTCCTTACTTAAAAGACTGGCTCCTCACCACTCCCACCAGGCATCTACTACTGCAAGCTACAGACTACATTATGAAGCTAGCCCTTCAGTTGGGCATCACGGTCAGTCTTGCAGAATCTTAGCTAACCCCTTCTCAGGACATGGAATTTATCGGAGCTCACCTCAACACTGTTTCTTGCATAGGATTGCTTCCACTTCACAGGTTACAGAAAATTCAGTTGCAGGTCCTCCCTGTTATTCGCTCAAATAAAATTCCTGCTTATCAAATTCTGCAGGAACTGGGCTCCATGGCAGCAGCAATCACATTAGTTCCATTGGCAAGATTTCACATGAGACTTCTCCAGTGATTACTTGCAAACCAATGGACTATCTTAACCCACCCCTTGAACCATTTCATTTTCATATCCAGTTGATGCAAGAATGACCTATCCTGGTGGATGCACTCAGAGGAGATTCTTCTAGGCTGCCCCTTTGTTCCCCCTCAGTCCAAGGCCATAGTGACCATGGATGCCTCCCAGATAGGGTGGAGGGACATTACCACTGGAAGACAGTCCAAGACACTTGATCCCCCTCAGAGGCCAATTTGCATATCAGTGTTCTAGAGTTAAGGGCAGTGCTTCTGTTGTTGCAAGCATGTCACTCTGCCTTACCTCAAGGGATGATAGCTATTCAGTCAGACAACATGTCTGAAGTCTGGTACATCAACAAACAGGGGGGAAGCAAGTCCTACCCATTGTGTCGAGAATCCCTTCCAGTGGAGCAATGGGCTGCAGCTTCCAGCTGCTTTCTGACAGCAACACACATCTTGGGAAGTTCAAATGTGGTTGCAGACAACTAAGCAGATGCATCCTAATGCCTCACAAGTGGTTTCTGAACTCAAGAGTAGCAAATGAGATCTTTCTTCGCTGATGCCAGCCTTGCTGCAGCCTGTTTGCTTCACCCCTGAACAACAAGTGCAGAAGCTACTTTGCCCTAATTCCCCCTCAGAGAGGAGTCCCCTAGGGACGCTTCTCTCCATGATTGGCCCAGGGTCTCCTTTATGCCTTTCCCTTTGATTCCTCTTTTTCTCAAGAAAACAGCTCAGTTGAAAAGCAAAGTGATCCTCATTGCTCCTTACTGGCCTTGACAGATGTGGTTTTCCTTCCTTTGGCCTCATCTACTACACTGCCCATGGACTCTGGACCCAGTTCTGGATCTCTTGTCCCACCCTCAGGGACTAGTGCATCCCAATGGGTCTGTATTAGAACATCAAAGTTTCAAAACTTCGAATGTTCTAATATCGAACCTAATTCAGCGAAAGCTAAAAATATCAAAGCAACAGAAAACCAAATTTTTTCCTAGGGAAAGAATTCGGTTGTCCATTTCTGTTGCTTTGGTATTTTCAGTGCTGTGGTGGAAAGTTGCGGGTCGGGTTCAGGTAAGTGTGAGATTGAGTGCAGGTTAGGTTAGTTAGGGTTAGGGTGCGGGTTAGGTATTTGTGCGATTATGTGGACGTGAGGATTAGGGCAGGTTAGGTGGATTAGGGTTAGGGTGCAGGTTAGGTATGTGTGCGATTGTGTGGATGTGAGGGTTAGGGCAGGTTAGTTGAGTTAGGGTTAGGGTGCGGGTCAGGTAAGTGTGCGATTGTGTGGACATGAGCATTAGGGTGGGGTAGATGAGTGTCAGGGTGGGGTGTGACCCCAGTTCCAAGTTTGTCTGTCTCGGTTTTAGGCTCCCATCCCTCATCAGGGGGTCCTGCCTTTCAGGCTATGGAAAGAGCTTTAGCCACTGCTTCAACTCAGATGGCTCCTGGGTTATTGCAGTCTTCTCCCGTGATCCCAGGTTTTTCAGATCAGCCACCAATGTCTACCTCTGGACAGCGCGCACCATGGTTGCAAGAATTGCCTTCTAAAGGCACTCCCTCTTCCAAGTCCTCCTGAGATGTTCCCACTGAGGAACCCCCTTGGAAGAGATTGTGTAAGAGGAAACACCTTGATTCTCCTGAAGAATCCGCCACAGGCAACATGGATTTTGATGAAGGGGAGGGTTCCCCACAGTCACCCCCAGAAGACGTCTCCTTTGGAGATATTCTAGGGATCCTAAAACAGAGGGGTGATTGGTAGTTGAAAAAAAAAACATCTTTGAAGGAATCTGTGTACTTGCAGGCTTTTGGTGCGCGCCCATCTACCTCCTGATGATTTAATTAAACAAATTGTTCAGCAGGCTTGGAAGGCTCCTGACTGTGTGGAACCAGTCCCCCAGAGACCTAACAAAATCCTTACTGTTCCAGAAGATCAAACTGCATTGGGCTAAGGGCTTAGTAGTAAATGCCATGGTGGTAGTAGCCGCTACCAAAAAAGAACTAGTTGAGGAAAGTTTTACTGTCTATCCCCTGAACCTAGAATCCAGGGCAATGTACAGATTTGGGAAGTGGGTCTGTGCATCACTGACCTTCTCCATCAGGTCCTTGAACTTTTTGGCACATTTCACAAGACTTCAGAGGGATCTGGTCAAGGAGCTGTAAGCTGTCACAAAGGGGTCCAGGAAAAAGTGGCCTCCCAGCTAGCTACCCTAGAGTCTATCCCAAACTCGTCCATGAGGCTCATTGCAGATGCAGCCAAAGGGGTGACCATGTCAGCAGCTTCAGGTGTTGCTATTTGCAGACATGCTTAGATGTGCTTGTGCGAGTTTGCAGAACCATTCAAGTTTTCCTTCGTCAGTGCTCCCTTTGACAGATCTTCTTTATTTGGTGCCAAAATAAAGGAAACTCTCTCCAGGTGTGAAAAGGATGGAAGGACTTTATCTGCTGTGGACATACGTTTTTCCACTCCTCAATGCTCCTATTCCAGGAATCAAAGGAGTGGTAAGATGTGGTTCAAGAAATCCCAGAAGCCTTTCCAGGGCACATGTGGTTCGGATTCCCCTCAGGGTAGAGTTATAGTGGAAGATGCAGTCCCAGAGGCAGAGGTGGTCCACAGAATCAGGGTTCCAGGGATTCTTTCTCTAGTCAACCATATCAATGCTCCTGAAAGGGGGGCCCAATTGCTTACCTCTGGAAGCAGTCAGGGAAGATTTTTCTTGCACCTAAATGCCTGGTGACATATAATCACCAATGCCTAGGTGCTAAGGATCATTTCCAGAATTATCTAATTCCCTTCACCTTTTATCCAAGAAACAAGATTCTCTGATGTTCCACCCAATCAGAGAGTTCAACCAGCAATAGAGATACAAAAACTGCTAGAAAAAAGAGTCATCCAAGAAGTCCCACCCGACCAAGTAGGGTCCGGGTTTTACTCAAGATTCTTTTTAGTTTTAGAGAAAACAAGGGGCTGGAGACCAGTTTTGGTTCTCAGTATTCTAAACAAAGTCATCCAACAAGCAAAATTCTGGATGGTCACAGTTCAGTCAGTTCTCCCCTTTTTAGTGAAAGATGATTGGATGTGCTCTATCGACTTTCAAAAATCATATTACCACATAAAGGTGGACAAATGCTCGAGAAAGTTTTTCCACTTCCGAATGGGAGCCAGTAATTTCCAGTTCAGAGTGCTGCCTTTTGGCCTCACCACAGCCCCCAGGGTGTTCACCAAATGTATGGCAGCAGAGTCAGCACATCTGAGGCTGCACGGATTATGAGTGTTTCCTTACTTAAAAGACTGGCTCCTCACCACTCCCACCAGGCATCTACTACTGCAAGCTACAGACTACATTATGAAGCTAGCCCTTCAGTTGGGCATCACGGTCAGTCTTGCAGAATCTTAGCTAACCCCTTCTCAGGACATGGAATTTATCGGAGCTCACCTCAACACTGTTTCTTGCATAGGATTGCTTCCACTTCACAGGTTACAGAAAATTCAGTTGCAGGTCCTCCCTGTTATTCGCTCAAATAAAATTCCTGCTTATCAAATTCTGCAGGAACTGGGCTCCATGGCAGCAGCAATCACATTAGTTCCATTGGCAAGATTTCACATGAGACTTCTCCAGTGATTACTTGCAAACCAATGGACTATCTTAACCCACCCCTTGAACCATTTCATTTTCATATCCAGTTGATGCAAGAATGACCTATCCTGGTGGATGCACTCAGAGGAGATTCTTCTAGGCTGCCCCTTTGTTCCCCTCAGTCCAAGGCCATAGTGACCATGGATGCCTCCCAGATAGGGTGGAGGGACATTACCACTGGAAGACAGTCCAAGACACTTGATCCCCCTCAGAGGCCAATTTGCATATCAGTGTTCTAGAGTTAAGGGCAGTGCTTCTGTTGTTGCAAGCATGTCACTCTGCCTTACCTCAAGGGATGATAGCTATTCAGTCAGACAACATGTCTGAAGTCTGGTACATCAACAAACAGGGGGGAAGCAAGTCCTACCCATTGTGTCGAGAATCCCTTCGAGTGGAGCAATGGGCTGCAGCTTCCAGCTGCTTTCTGACAGCAACACACATCTTGGGAAGTTCAAATGTGGTTGCAGACAACTAAGCAGATGCATCCTAATGCCTCACAAGTGGTTTCTGAACTCAAGAGTAGCAAATGAGATCTTTCTTCGCTGATGCCAGCCTTGCTGCAGCCTGTTTGCTTCACCCCTGAACAACAAGTGCAGAAGCTACTTTGCCCTAATTCCCCCTCAGAGAGGAGTCCCCTAGGGACGCTTCTCTCCATGATTGGCCCGGGGTCTCCTTTATGCCTTTCCCTTTGATTCCCCTTTTTCTCAAGAAAACAGCTCAGTTGAAAAGCAAAGTGATCCTCATTGCTCCTTACTGGCCTTGACAGATGTGGTTTTCCTTCCCTTGGGCCTCATCTACTACAATGCCCATGGACTCTGGACCCAGTTCTGGATCTCTTGTCCCACCCTCAGGGACTAGTGCATCCCAATGGGTCTGTATTAGAACATCAAAGTTTCAAAACTTCGAATGTTCTAATATCGAACCTAATTCAGCGAAAGCTAAAAATATCAAAGCAACAGAAAACCAAATTTTTTCCTAGGGAAAGAATTTGGTTGTCCATTTCTGTTGCTTTGGTATTTTCAGTGCTGTGGTGGAAAGTTGCGGGTCAGGTTCAGGTAAGTGTGAGATTGAGTGCAGGTTAGGTTAGTTAGGGTTAGGGTGCGGGTTAGGTATTTGTGCGATTATGTGGACGTGAGGATTAGGGCAGGTTAGGTGGATTAGGGTTAGGGTGCAGGTTAGGTATGTGTGCGATTGTGTGGATGTGAGGGTTAGGGCAGGTTAGTTGAGTTAGGGTTAGGGTGCGGGTCAGGTAAGTGTGCGATTGTGTGGACATGAGCATTAGGGTGGGGTAGATGAGTTAGGGTTAGGGCGCTTGTGAGGTGAGTGCGCGATAGTGATGGACCTTAGGGTTAGGGTTAAGTTAAGTGGATGGTTGGTGGTGTGTGTGTATAGTTTAGTGTAGGGTTAGGTGTATGATTTTAGGTGTATGTTTGTGGATTACTGTTTGTTTGGTGTGCTTGTGTTGTGTGTATGTGTTTTGGAACAGCAAATTCTTTCCCTAGGAAAAAATTTGCTGTTCTGTATGTTCAATGTTTTCAGCTTTTGCTGAATAGGGTTCGATATTAGAACATTCGAAGTTTTGAAACTTCGATATTCTAATATAGACCCCATCCCAGTCTTATTATAGGATCATAGGAGGTTACTAGGCTATTGGCCCTGAGGCCCTTATAAGCCTAGCCAACAGTTTAGCCCATGATTAGACAAATCAGCACCCAATGCCCCTGTCCAGCAAGGGACATGGGTGGAATCCCAGGAGTATATTTTCTGTTTCTCATCCAGTTATCTGGGTTGCGCTTAAATAAGGGGTAAAGAGATACTCTGTTTGATGTAGAGAGGGAGTCTATTCCATAGACGAGGGAGTCTCTGGGACAGAAGTCTGTCCTGCCAACAAGTCTTGTTGATGTCACAGTCCAGGTTAAGGCAGCGCATGTGGGTTACTTGAGTGGAGCTTGACTTGCGGATATGTAGCAGTCCCATAAAGGTGGAGTCCATGATCACCTTGTATGCCAGACAGAGGTCACCTCTGAGGAGTCTGTATGAAACTGAGTAGAGGGATAGGGCTTTTAGCCTGTCTGTGTATGGTAGATCTTTGAGGTCCTGGATTCTCCTGGTGAGGAACCTCTGTGGTCTCTCCAGCTGCTGCATGTGCTTTGCAAGGTACATGCCGAAAGGTGCATTGTACTCAATAATGGGCCTTATAAGGGAAGAATACAGGGATGTTATGACCTCCTTGTCCCTGGATGAGATACCCTTACTTATGAGGTGGGCCATGTAGAAGGCTTTCCATACCACGGAAGCAACATGGTGGTCAAAAGTCAGGCTGCTATCAACCTGGGTGCCCAAACCCCTCACGACTGATTGAGTGCTTAAGACATTGTTGTTAATGTGATATTTTGTGGGAACGTCACTCTCCCCAAAGGGGATGATGATGCATTTTTTGGTTTCAGCTTGAGGCCATGTTTCTGGCACCAGTCATTTGTCTGAGTGAGACCCTTTTGAAGGATGTCCACATCACTAGGGGAATTGATGACAGCACCCAGCTTGCAGTCATTTGCAAACTTGGTCAGCCATAGCCCACTGGTTTTGGTCTGCACATCAGAAAAGTATATCCCAAATAACAGAGGCCCCAAGACCGAGCCCTGGGGTATGCCACTTGTTATGGGTCTATGCTTGAGGTGGCTTCCCCTATCTTGACTACGTGTGTTCTTTCAGTGAGCCAGTTTGCTACCCATCTGGTAACATATGGATGGATGCCTGGTTGAGAGAGTTTATCTATTATGCCCAAGTGGGGAATAGTGTCAAGGTCTTTGGCCAGGTCAAGGTAGGTGGTGTGCATCGTCATCCCCTCATCCATGGCTTTGGTGACTGTCTCAAAGAAGTCGACCAAATTTAGCAGACATGACCTCCCCTTGATAAAGCCAAATTGTGTGGGATTAAGTGTTTGGAGGTTGCCAATGTCCTTGTTAATGAGGTCCATGATAATCCATTCCATGGCCTTGCAGATCAGGCTAGCTAGGCTGGTGGGTCTATAATCCCCTGGATCGGTGGACGCTCCACCTTTGTGTGAAGGGATGATAGTGGCTATCCTCCACTCAGCTGGGATGAAGCCAGTACTCAGGCTTTGGTTGAATAGGGTGCCTAATGGTGCTGCAAGTTGCTGCCTGAGTTCACGTAGGATGCAGCCTGGGATGTTATCAGGTCCCATGGAGGCTGTATTTTTTGCCTTTGAGAGAGCAGTGATGACGTGTTCCCTAGATATAAGGGGAAGGGGGCAGGTACTGGGAATGTCCTGATTTACTGATTGGGGGGGACAGAGGGGTAAAGTTTTTGCTAAATCTGTCAGCCAGCAAATTTGCTGTATCTATGGCATTTGTATATGTGGTGTCCTTGACCACCAGTCCTGAACAGATCTGGGTGCTTCCTTTGCGGTTGCGGACATATGTGAAGAAGTCTTTATGATTGTTTCTAGTAGATGTTGCCAATTTGGACTCAAAGTTTGCTTCAGACTCACAAGCTAACTGCCTGGTTTCTCCAATTCCAGTAGTCGCCAGGCATAATGGCATTCCTTCCCTCATACGACACATTTTCTTGGCTTCCCATAAACCATCCACCAGGAATCTCTACCTTAGTAAATGAAACAGATTTTCTATTTGGGCTTCTGACAATGGTCTGGATCCCTTTTCAGTGCCAGTAGAGAAAATTCTGGAGTTTC